>NW_018742354.1:0-69756 GCF_001683475.1 Chenopodium quinoa
GACTTTCTTTTGATTCAATTAGCTTTGTAGAATGTATTTTACTTTTATTTTATTTATTTAGCTTTGATTGAATTTATTTGACTCTCATTTGATTCAAACAGCTTTGTTTGAATGTGTTTGACTTTCATTTGATTCAATTAGCTTTGTAGAATGTATTTGACTTCATTTGAATCAAATAACTTTGTTTGACTGTGTTTGACTTTCATTTGATTCAATTTGCTTTGTAGAATGTATTTGACTTTCATTTTCTTCAAATAGCTTTGTTTGAATGTGTTTGACTTTCATTTGATTCAATTAGCTTTGTAGAATTTATTTGACATTCATTTAATTAAAATAGCTTTGTTTGAACGTGTTTTACTTTCATTTGATTCAATTAGCTTTGTTTGACTGTGTTTGACTTTCATTTGATTCAATTAGCTTTGTAGAATGTATTTGACTTTTATTTGAATCAAATAACTTTGTTTGACTGTGTTTGACTTTCATTCGATTCAATTTGCTTTGTAGAATGTATTTGACTTTCATTTTCTTCAAATAGCGTTGTTTGAATGTGTTTGACTTTCATTTGATTCAATTAGCTTTGTAGAATGTATTTGACATTCATTTAATTAAAATAGCTTTGTTTGAACGTGTTTTACTTTCAATTGATTCAATTAGGTTTGTTTGAATGTGTTTAACTTTCATTTGATTCAATTAGCTTTGTTGAATGTATTTGACTTTCATTTGATTCAAAATCTTTGTTTGAATGTGTTTGACTTTCATTTGATTCAAATAGCTTTGTTTGAATGTGTTTGACTTTCATTTGATTTAATTAGCTTTGTAGAATGTATTTGACTTTCATTTGAGTCAAATAACTTTGTTTAACTTTCATTTGTTTCAATTTGCTTTGTAGAATGTATTTGACTTTCATTTTCTTCAAATAGCTTTGTTTGAATGTGTTGACTTTCATTTGATTCAATTAGCTTTCTAGAATGTATTTGACATTCATTTAATTAAAATAGCTTTGTTTGAATGTGTTTGACTTTCATTTAATTCAATTAGATTTGTTTGAATGTGTTTAACTTTCATTTGATTCAATTAGCTTTGTAGAATGTATTTGACTTTCATTTGATTCAAATAGCTTTTTTGAATGTGTTTGACTTTCAATTGATTCAATTAGCTTTGTAGAATGTATTTTACTGTCATTTGATTCAAATAGCATTGTTTGAATGTGTTTGAATTTCATTTAATTCAATTTGCTTTGAAGAATGCATTTCACTTTCATTTGATTTATATAGCTTTGTTTGAATGTGTTTGACTTTCATTTAAATTAAAAAGGTTTTTTTTGAATGTGTTTGACTTTTATTTGATTTAAAAGACTTTGTTTGAATGTGTTTGACTTTCATTTGATTCAATTAGCTTTGTAGAATGTATTTTATTTTTATTTTATTTAATTAGCTTTGATTGAATATATTTGACTCTCATTTGATTCAAACAGCTTTGTTTGAATGTGTTTGACTTTCATTTGATTCAATTAGCTTTGTAGAATGTATTTGACTTTCATTTGAATCAAATAACTTTGTTTGACTGTGTTTGACTTTCATTTGATTTAAAAGACTTTGTTTGAATGTGTTTGACTTTCTTTTGATTCAATTAGCTTTGTAGAATGTATTTTACTTTTATTTTATTTATTTAGCTTTGATTGAATTTATTTGACTCTCATTTGATTCAAACAGCTTTGTTTGAATGTGTTTGACTTTCATTTGATTCAATTAGCTTTGTAGAATGTATTTGACTTTCATTTGAATCAAATAACTTTGTTTGACTGTGTTTGACTTTCATTTGATTCAATTTGCTTTGTAGAATGTATTTGACTTTCATTTTCTTCAAATAGCTTTGTTTGAATGTGTTTGACTTTCATTTGATTCAATTAGCTTTGTAGAATTTATTTGACATTCATTTAATTAAAATAGCTTAGTTTGAACGTGTTTTACTTTCATTTGATTCAATTAGCTTTGTTTGAATGTGTTTGACTTTCATTTGATTCAATTAGCTTTGTAGAATGTATTTGACTTTCATTTGATTCAAATAGCTTTGTTTGAATGTGTTTGACTTTCAATTGATTCAATTAGCTTTGTACAATGTATTTTACTGTCATTTGATTCAAATAGCTTTGTTTGAATGTGTTTGAATTTCATTTAGATCAATTTGCTTTGTAGAATGCATTTCACTTTCATTTGATTTATATACCTTTGTTTGAATGTGTTTGACTTTCATTTAAATTAAAAAACTTTTTTTGAATGTGTTTGACTTTCATTTGATTTAAAAGGCTTTGTTTGAATGTGTTTGACTTTCATTTGATTCAATTAGCTTTGTAGAATGTATTTTACTTTTATTTGATTCAAATAGCTTTGTTTGAATGTGTTTGAATTTCATTTAAATTAAAAAGCTTTTTTTGAATGTGTTTGAATTTCATTTGATTTAAAAGGCTTTGTTTGAATGTGTTTTGACTTTCATTTGATTCAAATAGCTTTGTTTGAATGTGTTTGACTTTCATTTGATTCAATTAGCTTTATAGAATGTATTTGACATTCATTTAATTAAAAT
The DNA here is from genome assembly GCF_001683475.1 of Chenopodium quinoa. NCBI lineage: Eukaryota > Viridiplantae > Streptophyta > Magnoliopsida > Caryophyllales > Amaranthaceae > Chenopodium > Chenopodium quinoa. Next base: position 2,584 of record NW_018742354.1, read on the forward strand.
AGCTTTGTTTGAATGTATTTGACTTTCATTTGGTTCAATTAACTTTGTTTGAATGTGTTTGACTTTCATTTGATTCAATTAGCTTTGTAGAATGTATTTGACTTTCATTTGATTCAAATAGCTTTGTTTGAATGTGTTTGACTTTCAATTGATTCAATTAGCTTTGTAGAATGTATTTTATTGTCCTTTGATTCAAATAGCTTTGTTTGAATGTGTTTGAATTTCATTTAATTCAATTTGCTTTGTAGAATGCATTTCACTTTCATTTGATTTATATAGCTTTGTTTGAATGTGTTTGACTTTCATTTAAATTAAAAAACTTTTTTTGAATGTGTTTGACTTTCATTTGATTTAAAAGGCTTTGTTTGAATGTGTTTGACTTTCATTTGATTCAATTAGCTTTGTAGAATGTATTTTACTTTTATTTGATTTAATTAGCTTTGTTTGATTTATTTGACTCTCGTTTGATTCAAATAGCTTTGTTTGAATGTGTTTGACTTTCATTTGATTCAATTAGCTTTGTAGAATGTATTTGACATTCATTTAATTAAAATAGCTTTGTTTGAACGTGTTTTACTTTCATTTGATTCAATTAGCTTTGTTTGAATGTGTTTGACTTTCATTTGATTCAATTAGCTTTGTAGAATGTATTTGACTTTCATTTGATTCAAAATCTTTGTTTGAATGTGTTTGACTTTCATTTGATTCAAATAGCTTTGTTTGAATGTGTTTGACTTTCATTTGATTTAATTAGCTTTGTAGAATGTATTTGACTTTCATTTGAGTCAAATAACTTTGTTTAACTTTCATTTGTTTCAATTTGCTTTGTAGAATGTATTTGACTTTCATTTTCTTCAAATAGCTTTGTTTGAATGTGTTTGACTTTCATTTGATTCAATTAGTTTTAGAATGTATTTGACATTCATTTAATTAAAATAGCTTTGTTTGAATGTGTTTTGACTTTCATTTGATTCAATTAGCTTTGTTTGAATGTGTTTGACTTTCATTTGATTCAATTAGCTTTGTAGAATGTATTTGACTTTCATTTGATTCAAATAGCTTTTTTGAATGTGTTTTGACTTTCAATTGATTCCAATTAGCTTTGTAGAATGTGTTTGACTGTCATTTGATTCAAATAGCTTTTGTTTTGAATGTGTTTTGAATTTCATTTAGATCAATTTGCTTTGTAGAATGCATTTCACTTTCATTTGATTTATATAGCTTTGTTTGAATGTGTTTGACTTTCATTTAAAAATAAAAAGGCTTTTTTTGAATGTGTTTTGACTTTCATTTGATTTAAAAGGCTTTGTTTGAATGTGTTTGACTTTCATTTGATTCAAATAGCTTTGTAGAATGTATTTTACTTTTATTTTTATTTAATTAGCTTTGTTGAATTTATTTGACTCTCCTTTGATTCAAATAGCTTTGTTTGAATGTGTTTGACTTTCATTTCACTTAATTAAGCTTTGTAGAATGTATTTGACTTTCATTTGATTCATATAGCTTTATATTTGAATGTGTTTGACTTTCATTTGATTCAATTAGCTTTGTATTAATGTATTTGACTTTTCATTTGATTCAAAATCATTTGTTTGAATGGTGTTTTGACTTTCATTTGATTCAATTAGCTTTGTTTTGAATGTGTTTTGACTTTCATTTGATTCAATTAGCTTTGTAGAATTGTATTTGATTTTGACTTTCATTTGAATTCAAATTAGACTTTTTGTTGTGAATGTGTTTGACTTTCATTTGATTCAATTAGCTTTGTAGAATGTGTATTTGACTGTCAAATTTGATTCAAATAGCTTTGTTTGAATGTGTTTTGAATTTCAATTTAGATTCATTTATTGCTTTGTAGAATGCATTTCACTTTCATTTGATTTATATAGCTTTGTTTGAATGTGTTTGACTTTCATTAAAAATAAAAAGCTTTTTTTGAATGTGTTTGACTTTCATTTGATTTTAAAAGGCTTTGTTTGAATGTGTTTGACTTTCATTTGATTCAAATAGCTTTGTAGAATGTATTTTACTTTTATTTGATTTAATTAGCTTTGTTTGAATTTATTTGACTCTCTTTGATTCAAATAGCTTTGTTTGAATGTGTTTTGACTTTCATTTCACTCAATTAGCTTTGTAGAATGTATTTGACTTTCATTTGATTCATATAGCTTTTATTTGAATGTGTTTGACTTTCATTTGATTCAATTAGCTTTGTATAATGTATTTTTGATTTCATTTGATTCAAAATCTTTGTTTGAATGTTTTGACTTTCATTTGATTCAATAGCTTTGTTTGAATGTGTTTGACTTTCATTTGATTCAATTAGCTTTGTAGAATGTATTGACTTTCATTTGAATTCAAATAAGCTTTGTTTGACTGTGTTTGACTTTCATTTGATTCAATTTGCTTTGTAGAATGTATTTGACTTTTCATTTCTTCAATAGCTTTGTTTGAATGTGTTTAACTTTCATTTGATTCAAATAGCTTTGTTTGAATGTGTTTGACTTTCATTTGATTCAATTAGCTTTGTAGAATGTATTTGACTTTCATTTGAGTCAAATAACTTTGTTTGAACTGTGTTTGACTTTCATTTGTTTCAATTTGCTTTGTAGAATGTATTTGACTTTCATTTTCTTCAAATAGCTTTTGTTCGAATGTGTTTGACTTTCATTTGATTCAATTAGCTTTGTAGAATGTATTTGACATTCATTTATCAAATAGTTTGTTTGAATGTGTTTTCATTTGATTCAAATAGCTTTGTTTGAATGTGTTTGACTTTCATTTGATTCAATTAGCTTTGTAGAATGGTATTTTTACTTTTTATTTTGATTTAATTAGCTTTTGTTTTGAATTTATTTGACTTTCATTTGATTCAAATTAGCTTTGTTTGAATTGTGTTTGACTTTCATTTGATTCTAATTAGCTTTGTAGAATGTATTTTTGACTTTCATTTGATTCAAATAGCTTTGTTTGAATGTGTTTGACTTTCATTGATTCAATTGCTTTTGTAGAATGTATTTGACTTTCATTTTGATTTAAATAGCTTTGTTTGAATGTGTTTGACTTTCATTTGATTCAATTAGCTTTGTAGAATGTATTTGACATTCATTTAATTAAAATAGCTTTGTTTTGAATGTGTTTGACTTTCATTTGATTCAATTAGCTTTGTTTGAATGTGTTTGACTTTCATTTGATTCAATTAGCTTTGTAGAATGTATTGACTTTCATTTTGATTCAAATAGCTTTGTTTGAATGTGTTTTGACTTTAATTGATTCAATTTAGCTTTGTAGAATGTTTTTACTGTCTTTGATTCAAATAGCTTTGTTTGAATGTGTTTGAATTTCATTTAGATCAATTTGCTTTGTAGAATGCATTTCACTTTCATTTGATTTATATAGCTTTGTTTGAATGTGTTTGACTTTCATTAAAAATAAAAAGCTTTTTTTTGAATGTGTTTGACTTTCATTTGATTTAAAAGGCTTTGTTTGAATGTGTTTGACTTTCATTTGATTCAATTAGCTTTGTAGAATGTATTTTACTTTTATTTGATTTAATTAGCTTTGTTTGAATTTATTTGGCTCTCCTTTGATTCAAATATGCTTTGTTTGAATGTTGTTTGACTTTCATTTGATTCAATTAGCTTTGTAGAATGTATTTGACTTTCATTTGATTCATAATAGCTTTATTTGAATGTGTTTGACTTTCATTTGATTCAATTTGCTTTGTATAATGTATTTGACTTTCATTTGATTCAAAATCTTTTGTTTGAATGTGTTTGACTTTCATTTGATTCAATTAGCTTTGTTTGAATGTGTTTGACTTTCATTTGATTCAATTAGCTTTGTTAGAATGTATTTGACTTTCATTTGAATTCAAAATAACTTTGTTTGACTGTGTTTGACTTTCATTTGATTCAATATGCTTTGTAGAATGTATTTGACTTTCATTTCTTCAAATTAGCTTTGTTTGAATGTGTTTGACTTTCATTTGATTCAAATAGCTTTGTTTGAATGTGTTTGACTTTCATTTGATTCAATTGCTTTGTAGAATGTATTTGACTTTCATTTGAGTCATATAACTTTGTTTGACTGTGTTTGACTTTCATTTGTTTCATTTGCTTTGTAGAATGTATTTGACTTTCATTTTTTAAATAGCTTTTGTTTCGAATGTGTTTTGACTTTCATTTGATTCAAATTAGCTTTGTAGAATGTATTTTACTTTTATTTGAATTTAATTAGCTTTGTTTGAATTATTTGACTCTCATTTGATTCAAATAGCTTTGTTTGAATGTGTTTGACTTTCATTTGATTCAATTAGCTTTGTAGAATGTATTTGACTTTCATTTGATTCAAATAGCTTTATTTGAATGTGTTTGACTTTCATTTGATTCAATTAGCTTTGTAAATGTATTTGACTTTCATTTGATTCAAAATCTTTGTTTGAATGTGTTTGACTTTCATTTGATTCATTAGCTTTGTTTTGAATGTGTTTGACTTTCATTTTAATTTTTTGATTTCAATTAGCTTTGTAGAATGTATTTGACTTTCATTTGAATTCAAATATAACTTTGTTTTGACTGTGTTTGACTTTCATTTGATTCAATTTGCTTTGTAGAATGTATTTGACTTTCATTTTTTCAAATAGCTTTGTTTGAATGTGTTTGACTTTCATTTGATTCAAATAGCTTTGTTTGAATGTGTTTGACTTTCATTTGATTCAATTAGCTTTGTTAGAATGTATTTGACTTTCATTTGAGTTCAAATAACTTTGTTTGACTGTGTTTGACTTTCATTTGTTTCAATTTTTTTTTTTTTTTTTTTTTTTTTTTTTTTTGTGTTTTGACTTTCATTTTTTTAATTAGCTTTTTTTTTGTTTGAATGTGTTTGACTTCATTTGATTCAATTAGCTTTGTAGAATGTATTTGACATTCATTTTAATTAAAATAGCTTTGTTTGAATGTGTTTGACTTTCATTTGATTCAATTAGCTTTGTTTGAATGTGTTTAACTTTCATTTGATTCAATTAGCTTTGTAGAATGTATTTGACTTTCATTTGATTCAAATAGCTTTGTTTGAATGTGTTTGACTTTCAATTGATTCAATTAGCTTTGTAGAATGTATTTTACTGTCATTTGATTCAAATAGCTTTGTTTGAATGTGTTTGAATTTCATTTAATTCAATTTGCTTTGTAGAATGCATTTCACTTTCATTTGATTTATATAGCTTTGTTTGAATGTGTTTGACTTTCTTTAAATTAAAAAGCTTTTTTTGAATGTGTTTGACTTTCATTTGATTTAAAAGCTTTGTTTGAATGTGTTTGACTTTCATTTGATTCAATTAGCGTTTTAGAATGTATTTTATTTTATTTATTTAATTTAGCTTTGTTTGAATTTATTTGACTCTCTTTGATTCAAATAGCTTTGTTTGAATGTGTTTGACTTTCATTTGATTTTTTTTGAATGTTTTGACTTTCATTTGATTAAATAGCTTTTTTGAATGTGTTTGACTTTCATTTGATTCAATTAGCTTTGTAGAATGTATTTGACTTTCATTTGATTCAAATATCTTTGTTTGAATGTATTTGACTTCATTTGTTTCAATAACTTTGTTTGACTGTGTTTGACTTTCATTTGATTCAATTTGCTTTGTAGAATGTATTTGACTTTCATTTTCTTCAAATAAGCTTTGTTTGAATGTGTTTGACTTTCATTTGATTCAATTAGCTTTGTAGAATGTATTTGACATTCATTTAATTAAAATAGCTTTGTTTGAATGTGTTTGACTTTCATTTGATTCAATTAGCTTTGTAGAATGTATTTGACATTCATTTAATTAAAATAGCTTTGTTTGAATGTGTTTGACTTTCATTTGATTCAATTAGCTTTGTTTGAATGTGTTTGACTTTCATTTGATTCAATTAGCTTTGTTTGAATGTATTTGACTTTCATTTGATTCAATTAGCTTTGTAGAATGTATTTTGACTTTCATTTGATTCAAATAGCTTTGTTTGAATGTGTTTGACTTTCAATTTGATTCAATTAGCTTTGTAGAATGTATTTTACTTTCATTTGATTCAAATAGCTTTGTTTGAATGTGTTTGACTTTCATTTAATTCAATTTGCTTTGTTAGAATGCATGTTTCACTTTCATTTGATTAATATAGCTTTTTTTGAATGTGTTTGACTTTCATTTGAATTAAAAAAGCTTTTGTTTGAATGTGTTTGACTTTCATTTGAATTCAAATAGGCTTTGTTTGAATGTGTTTTGACTTTCATTTGATTCAATTAGCTTTGTTTGAATGTGTTTGACTTTCATTTGATTCAATTAGCTTTGTTTGAATGTGTTTGACTTTCATTTGATTCAATTAGCTTTGTAGAATGTATTTGACTTTCATTTGATTCAAATAGCTTTGTTTGAATGTGTTTGACTTTCATTTGATTCAATTAGCTTTGTAGAATGTTTTGACTTTCATTTGATTCAAATAGCTTTGTTTGAATGTGTTTGACTTTCAATTGATTCAATTAGCTTTGTAGAATGTATTTTACTGTCCTTTGATTCAAATAGCTTTGTTTGAATGTGTTTGAATTTCATTTAATTCAATTTGCTTTGTAGAATGCATTTCACTTTCATTTGATTTATATAGCTTTTTTTTGAATGTGTTTGACTTTCATTTTTAAATTAAAAAAACTTTTTTTTTTGAATGTGTTTGACTTTCATTTGAATTAAAAAGGCTTTGTTTGAATGTGTTTGACTTTCATTTGATTCAATTAGCTTTGTAGAATGTATTTTACTTTTATTTGATTTAATTAGCTTTGTTTGAATTTTATTTGACTTCTCCTTTGATTCAAATAGCTTTGTTTGAATGTGTTTGACTTTCATTTGATTCAATTAGCTTTGTAGAATGTATTTGACTTTCATTTGATTCAAATAGCTTTATTTGAATGTGTTTGACTTTCATTTGATTCAATTAGCTTTGTAGAGTGTATTTGACTTTCATTTGATTCAAAATCTTTGTTTGAATGTGTTTGACTTTCATTTGATTCAAATAGCTTTGTTTGAATGTGTTTGACTTTCATTTGATTCAATTAGCTTTGTAGAATGTATTTGACTTTCATTTGAGTTAAATAACTTTGTTTGACTGTGTTTGACTTTCATTTGTTTCAATTTGCTTTGTAGAATGTATTTGACTTTCATTTTATTCAAATAGCTTTGTTTGAATGTGTTTGACTTTCATTTGAGTCAATTAGCTTTGTAGAATGTATTTGACATTCATTTAATTAAAATAGCTTTGTTTGAATGTGTTTGACTTTCATTTGATTCAATTATCTTTGTTTGAATGTGTTTGACTTTCATTTGATTCAATTAGCTTTGTAGAATGTATTTGACTTTCATTTGATTCAAATAGCTTTGTTTGAATGTGTTTGACTTTCAATTGATTCAATTAGCTTTGTAGAATGTATTTTACTGTCATTTGATTCAAATAGCTTTGTTTGAATGTGTTTGAATTTCATTTAATTCAATTTGCTTTGTAGAATGCATTTCACTTTCATTTGATTTATATAGCTTTGTTTGAATGTGTTTGACTTTCATTAAAATTAAAAAAGCTTTTTTGGAATGTGTTTGACTTTCATTTGATTTAAAAGACTTTGTTTTAATGTGTTTGACTTTCATTTGATTCAATTAGCTTTGTAGAATGTATTTTATTTTTATTTTATTTAATTAGCTTTGATTGAATTTATTTGACTCTTATTTGATTCAAACAGCTTTGTTTGAATGTGTTTGACTTTCATTTGATTCAATTAGCTTTGTAGAATGTATTTGACTTTCATTGGAATCAAATAACTTTGTTTGACTGTGTTTGACTTTCATTTGATTCAATTAGCTTTGTAGAATGTATTTGACATTCATTTAATTAAAATAGCTTTGTTTGAATGTGTTTGACTTTCATTTGGTTCAATTAGCTTTGTTTGAATGTGTTTGACTTTCATTTGATTCAATTAGCTTTGTAGAATGTATTTGACTTTCATTTGATTCAAATAGCTTTGTTTGAATGTGTTTGACTTTCAATTGATTCAATTAGCTTTGTAGAATGTATTTTACTGTCCTTTGATTCAAATAACTTTGTTTGAATGTGTTTGAATTTCATTTAATTCAATTTGCTTTGTAGAATGCATTTCACTTTCATTAGATTTATATAGCTTTGTTTGAATGTGTTTGACTTTCATTTAAATTAAAAAACTTTTTTTGAATGTGTTTGACTTTCATTTGATTTAAAAGGCTTTGTTTGAATGTGTTTGACTTTCATTTGATTCAATTAGCTTTGTAGAATGTATTTTACTTTTATTTGATTTAATTAGCTTTGTTTGTATTATTTGACTCTCCTTTGATTCAAATAGCTTTGTTTGAATGTGTTTGACTTTCATTTGATTCAATTAGCTTTGTAGAATGTATTTGACTTTCATTTGATTCAAATAGCTTTATTTGAATGTCTTTGACTTTCATTTGATTCAATTAGCTTTGTAGAATGTATTTGACTTTCATTTGATTCAAAATCTTTGTTTGAATGTGTTTGACTTTCATTTGATTCAAATAGCTTTGTTTGAATGTGTTTGACTTTCATTTGATTCAATTAGCTTGGTAGAATGTATTTGACTTTCATTTGAGTTAAATAACTTTGTTTGACTGTGTTTGACTTTCATTTGTTTCAATTTGCTTTGTAGAATGTATTTGACTTTCATTTTATTCAAATAGCTTTGTTTGAATGTGTTTGACTTTCATTTGGTTCAATTAGCTTTGTAGAATGTATTTGACATTCATTTAATTAAAATAGCTTTGTTTGAATGTGTTTGACTTTCATTTGATTCAATTAGCTTTGTTTGAATGTGTTTGACTTTCATTTGATTCAATTAGCTTTGTAGAATGTATTTGACTTTCATTTGATTCAAATAGCTTTGTTTGAATGTGTTTGACTTTCAATTGATTCAATTAGCTTTGTAGAATGTATTTTACTGTCATTTGATTCAAATAGCTTTGTTTGAATGTGTTTGAATTTCATTTAATTCAATTTGCTTTGTAGAATGCATTTCACTTTCATTTGATTTATATAGCTTTGTTTGAATGTGTTTGACTTTTATTTAAATTAAAAAGCTTTTTTTGAATGTGTTTGACTTTCATTTGATTTAAAAGACTTTGTTTGAATGTGTTTGACTTTCATTTGATTCAATTAGCTTTGTAGAATGTATTTTATTTTTATTTTATTTAATTAGCTTTGATTGAATTTATTTGACTCTTATTTGATTCAAACAGCTTTGTTTGAATGTGTTTGACTTTCATTTGATTCAATTAGCTTTGTAGAATTTATTTGACTTTCATTTGAATCAAATAACTTTGTTTGACTGTGTTTGACTTTCATTTGATTCAATTAGCTTTGTAGAATGTATTTGACATTCATTTAATTAAAATAGCTTTGTTTGAATGTGTTCGACTTTCATTTGGTTCAATTAGCTTTGTTTGAATGTGTTTGACTTTCATTTGATTCAATTAGCTTTGTAGAATGTATTTGACTTTCATTTGATTCAAATAGCTTTGTTTGAATGTGTTTGACTTTCAATTGATTCAATTAGCTTTGTAGAATGTGTTTAACTGTCATTTGATTCAAATAGCTTTGTTTGAATGTGTTTGAATTTCATTTAGATCAATTTGCTTTGTAGAATGCATTTCACTTTCATTTGATTTATATAGCTTTGTTTGAATGTGTTTGACTTTCATTTAAATTAAAAAGCTTTACTACCCCCACGGTTTTCACAACCACAAAAGTCACAAATTTCTTTACTATCTTGCAAAGAATTTGAGAGGGAGTTTGAAGGTGAGGAAGAGATATTCATGTTGTACTCTAAAGAAATCCATGAAAAATTTGTGAGTCAAAATCCTAAACTTGCAAAATTGATTAAGGAGTTTGAGGATGTTTTTCCTGATGAGTTACCTAAGGGATTACCACCCTTGAGAGGAATTGAGCATCAAATTGATCTCATTCCAGGCGCACCTCTACCAAATAAGCCTGCCTATAGATGTAACCCTTTAGAAACTAAGGAGTTGCAAAGACAAATCAAAGAATTGATGGGTATGGGCTATGTGCGTGAATCTATGAGTCCATGTGCAGTTCCTGCTTTGTTGGTTCCTAAAAAGGATGGTACTTGGCGTATGTGCATTGATAGTAGAGCTGTTAACAATATCACTATCAAGTACAGATTTCCAATTCCAAGACTGGATGATATGTTGGAAGAATTGAGTGGTTCAAATGTATTTTCAAAAGTTGATTTGAGAAGTGGTTACCATCAAATTCGTATGAGGGAAGGTGATGAATGGAAGACTGCATTCAAGACAAAGCATGGGTTGTATGAATGGCTCGTGATGCCGTTTGGATTGACCAATGCACCTAGCACGTTCATGAGATTAATGAACGAGGTGTTGAGGCCATTTCTTGGCAAGTTCGTGGTGGTGTACCTTGATGATATCCTTATTTACTCTAAAAATAAGGATGAGCATTTAGATCATTTGTTTCAAGTTTTTTCTGTTTTAAGAACGCAAAAAATTGTATGGGAAACTTGAAAAATGTGATTTTATGTTATATGAGGTCACTTTTCTTGGTTACATAGTTTCAGGTGATGGCGTGAAGGTGGATCCTTGCAAGGTTGAAGCAATTCAATCATGGCCTAGTCCGAAAACACTCACGGAGGTCCGTTCTTTCCATGGCCTAGCTTCTTTCTATAGAAGATTTATCAGGAATTTTAGCACACTCATGACTCCTATAACTGAGTGTACTAAAAAGGGGACGTTTGAATGGACTACACAAGCTCAAAAGGCCTTTGAAGAAGTCAAGGAGAAAATGTGCAACACTCCTATTCTTGCACTCCCTGATTTTTCCAAACCATTTGAAGTTGAGTGTGACGCAAGTGGGAAGGGGATTGGAGCAGTTTTGATTCAAGAAGGGCGTCCAATTGCTTATTTCAGTGAAAAGTTGAGTCAAGGCAAGTTGAATTATTCCACCTATGATAAAGAGTTCTATGCTATGGTACGAGCTCTAGATCATTGGTCACATTACTTGAGACCACAACCGTTCATATTGCATTCGGACCATGAATCTTTAAGGTTCATCCATGGCCAAAAGAAGTTGAATTCAAGACATGCTAAATGGGTTGAATTCTTGCAAACATTTAACTTTTCCTCTAAATACAAGAGTGGAAAGGCTAATGTTGTTGCGGATGCCTTATCTAGGAGGCATAATTTGCTTGGAGTTGTCGAAGCAAAGGTTCTTGGGTTTGATTTGATCAAAGCATACTACAAGGAGGATGGCGATTTCAATGGAATAATACAGAAATGTGTCCATGGAGTATATGACTTATTTTCCTTACATGATGGCTTTCTTTTTAAGGGAAATCGGTTATGCATTCCTAAGTGTCCAATTAGAAGCTTGTTGATTCATGAGGCTCATGGAGGAGGTCTAGCTGGTCACGTGGGGATTCAAAAAACAATGGAGCTTCTTCAAGCTCACTTTTATTGGCCGAAAATGTTAGCCACGGTTCATCATGTGGTTAGTCGTTGTTCTACTTGTCAAAGGGCCAAGATGGTGTTTCAAAAAGGTCTCTACAAGCCTTTGCCAGTTCCGGAAAGACCTTGGGAGGATGTGAGCATGGATTTCATTGTGGCTTTACCTAGAACTCAAAGGGGTAAAGACTCAATCATGGTGGTTGTTGATCGGTTTTCGAAAATGGCTCATTTCATTCCTTTTCACAAGACCGAAGATGCTATGAAAGTGGCTAAGTTATACTTTGAAGAAGTGGTTCGTTTTCATGGGGTGCCACGCACCATTGTGTCCGATCGTGATACAAAATTTCTTAGTCATTTTTGGAAATTAATATGGCGCCTAATGGGAACAAAGCTCCTGTTTTCTACTTCACACCATCCACAAACCGATGGTCAAACTGAAGTGGTGAATAGAATACTGGGTTCTTTGCTTAGGACCTTGGTTAATAAGAGTGCTAAGGATTGGGATGTCAAGCTAGCTCATGCCGAGTTTGCTTACAATCGGACTCCTAGTGCTACTACAAAGTACTCTCCTTTTGAAGTGGTCTATGGTGTCAATCCTTATGTTCCTATTGATCTCATAGCTTTGCCACAAGACAAGTTCGTTCATGGTGGAGCTAAGGAACAAGCCGAGTTCATGTTGAAGGTCCACAAGGAAGTGCGGAAGAACATTGAGAAAGCAAATGAAGTCTACAAAAAACAAGCCAACAAGTGGGTGAAAAACGTGAAGCAATTTGAAGTTGGTGACTTAGTGTGGATTTACATGAGAAAAGAGAGGTTTCCTAGCAAAAGAAAGAACAAGCTTATGCCAAGAGCCGAAGGACCATTTGAAATCGTGGGAAAGATCAATGACAATGCATACAAGGTTGATTTGGGGGGCCAATTTGGTGTCTCAAGCACATTCAACGTTGGGGACCTTGCACCATACTTTGATGATGACGAATTGAGGGCAATTCCTTTTGAAGAAGAGGAGGATGACCAATATGGTCAAAGTTCTAATGTTTGTAATGATCCAAGTGGTCATGGTGAGGTCCAAATTCAAGGCAATGCGAAGGACTTGTTTCTGTCCAAATCATTTCTTAATCCTTTGCACGGTTTTGGTTCGAATGTTTTTACAAGGGGTTGCACTTCACTTAGTGTAATTAACCTTGTAGAAGGTATCTAGCAAGTGACGGTTTTCCAAGCTCCAAATACATGTTTAAAGGGCGTCGGTTACAAGCTGATTTGGAGGCGGTTTGGGCGTGTTTCATGCTAGCCGTTTGTAAGTTACTTGGGCTGATTAAAGTGGCGTGATTCATGGCACTTGTTGGGCGTAAATTATGGAGTTTATTGGCTGAACATTGCACCTCATTATTTAGGGGTTATGAAGAATAAAGAGGCGTGAATCAAGGCATTAAAATGGGAGTTACAAAGCTTGAGGAGTGGCTGTTTTGGGCGTGTGTTTATGGCTATTGGAGATGCTCTTTGGATGCTATCTTGGCTGGTCATTTTTCCTTGTTTCAAGCCTAGTCTTTAGGTCTTTTAATTAGTTTAATTATGTTTGTAATAAGGTTAAGTGGGACGTGTATTAACCACTCTTTCCCTTAGTTAATTTCCTTTTGGTTATTTCATTTTGTTAATTAAAGTAGGCAAGTGAAAAGGTTGTATTGATGCTATAACTAGCATACTTTGAATGAATGAAAATCATCCAATATTATTTGCCTAAAACGTGTGTTTTGTTATTTGAAGTGACTTGAGTTTAGTTCACTTTGTTTTCCAAATTTGAGTATCCGAATTTGAAGAGTGTTAGTTTTGGTGAGAATTCCCAAGATTAGGACTTATAGTTTATGATTTGGTGAGAGTTCCCTCATCTAGACTATCCCAAGCAAACGAGTGAGAGTTCCTCTTTGCTATATCCTTAGCTTAGGGTGAGAGTTCCCCTAAATAAACTGATCACTTGATAATTGAATCTTAAAATCTTTTGAATCTTTTAACTTATCATTGTTGTAACAAGGTTTCTCATCTTGTTTACACATCTGCTTTGTAGAATGTATTTGACTTTCATTTTATTCAAATAGCTTTGTTTGAATGTGTTTGACTTTCATTTGATTCAATTAGCTTTGTAGAATGTATTTGACATTCATTTAATTAAAATAGCTTTGTTTGAATGTGTTTGACTTTCAATTGATTCAATTATCTTTGTTTGAATGTGTTTGACTTTCATTTGATTCAATTAGCTTTGTAGAATGTATTTGACTTTCATTTGATTCAAATAGCTTTGTTTGAATGTGTTTGACTTTCAATTGATTCAATTAGCTTTGTAGAATGTATTTTACTGTCATTTGATTCAAATAGCTTTGTTTGAATGTGTTTGAATTTCATTTAATTCAATTTGCTTTGTAGAATGCATTTCACTTTCATTTGATTTATATAGCTTTGTTTGAATGTGTTTGACTTTCATTTAAATTAAAAAGCTTTTTTGGAATGTGTTTGACTTTCATTTGATTTAAAAGACTTTGTTTGAATGTGTTTGACTTTCATTTGATTCAATTAGCTTTGTAGAATGTATTTTATTTTTATTTTATTTAATTAGCTTTAATTGAATTTATTTGACTCTTATTTGATTGAAACAGCTTTGTTTGAATGTGTTTGACTTTCATTTGATTCAATTTGCTTTGTAGAATGTATTTGACTTTCATTTTATTCAAATAGTTTTGTTTGAATGTGTTTGACTTTCATTTGGTTCAATTAGCTTTGTAGAATGTATTTGACATTCATTTAATTAAAATAGCTTTGTTTGAATGTGTTTGACTTTCATTTGATTCAATTAGCTTTGTTTGAATGTCTTTGACTTTCATTTGATTCAATTAGCTTTGTAGAATGTATTTGACTTTCATTTGATTCAAATAGCTTTGTTTGAATGTGTTTGACTTTCAATTGATTCAATTAGCTTTGTAGAATGTATTTTACTGTCATTTGATTCAAATAGCTTTGTTTGAATGTGTTTGAATTTCATTTAATTCAATTTGCTTTGTAGAATGCATTTCACTTTCATTTGATTTATATAGCTTTGTTTGAATGTGTTTGACTTTCATTTAAATTAAAAAGCTTTTTTTTAAATGTGTTTGACTTTCATTTGATTTAAAAGACTTTGTTTGAATGTGTTTGACTTTCATTTGATTCAATTAGCTTTGTAGAATGTATTTTATTTTTATTTTATTTAATTAGCTTTGATTGAATTTATTTGACTCTTATTTGATTCAAACAGCTTTGTTTGAATGTGTTTGACTTTCATTTGATTCAATTAGCTTTGTAGAATTTATTTGACTTTCATTTGAATCAAATAACTTTGTTTGACTGTGTTTGACTTTCATTTAATTCAATTAGCTTTGTAGAATGTATTTGACATTCATTTAATTAAAATAGCTTTGTTTGAATGTGTTCGACTTTCATTTGGTTCAATTAGCTTTGTTTGAATGTGTTTGACTTTCATTTGATTCAATTAGCTTTGTAGAATGTATTTGACTTTCATTTGATTCAAATAGCTTTGTTTGAATGTGTTTGACTTTCAATTGATTCAATTAGCTTTGTAGAATGTGTTTGACTGTCATTTGATTCAAATAGCTTTGTTTGAATGTGTTTGAATTTCATTTAGATCAATTTGCTTTGTAGAATGCATTTCACTTTCATTTGATTTATATAGCTTTGTTTGAATGTGTTTGACTTTCATTTAAATTAAAAAGCTTTTTTTGAATGTGTTTTGACTTTCATTTGATTTAAAAGGCTTTGTTTGAATGTGTTTGACTTACATTTGATTCAATTAGCTTTGTAGAATGTATTTGACTTTCATTTGATTCAAATAGCTTTGTTTGAATGTGTTTGACTTTCAATTGATTCAATTAGCTTTGTAGAATGTGTTTGACTGTCATTTGATTCAAATAGCTTTGTTTGAATGTGTTTGAATTTCATTTAGATCAATTTGCTTTGTAGAATGCATTTCACTTTCATTTGATTTATATAGCTTTGTTTGAATGTGTTTGACTTTCATTTAAATTAAAACGCTTTTTTTGAATGTGTTTTGACTTTTATTTGATTTAAAAGGCTTTGTTTGAATGTGTTTGACTTACATTTGATTCAATTAGCTTTGTAGAATGTATTTTAGTTTTATTTGATTTAATTAGCTTTGTTTGAATTTATTTGACTCTCCTTTGATTCAAATAGCTTTGTTTGAATGTGTTTGACTTTCATTTGATTCAATTAGCTTTGTAGAATATGTTTGACTTTCATTTGATTCAAATAGCTTTATTTGAATGTGTTTGACTTTCATTTGATTCAATTAGCTTTGTAGAATGTATTTGACTTTCATTTGATTCAAAATCTTTGTTTGAATGTGTTTGACTTTCATTTGATTCAAATAGCTTTGTTTGAATGTGTTTGACTTTCATTTGATTCAATTAGCTTTGTAGAATGTATTTGACATTCATTTAATTAAAATAGCTTTGTTTGAACGTGTTTGACTGTCATTTGATTTAATTAGCTTTGTTTGAATGTGTTTGACTTTCATTTGATTCAATTAGCTTTGTAGAATGTATTTTACTTTCATTTGATTCAAATAACTTTGTTTGAATGTGTTTGACTTTCAATTGATTCAATTAGCTTTGTAGAATGTATTTGACTTTCCTTTGATTCAAATAGCTTTGTTTGAATGTGTTTGAATTTCATTTATTTCAATTTGCTTTGTAGAATGCATTTCACTTTCATTTGATTTATATAGCTTTGTTTGAATGTGTTTGACTTTCATTTAAATTAAAAAGGTTTTTTTGAATGTGTTTGACTTTCATTTGAATCAATTAGCTTTGTAGAATGTATTTGACATTCATTTAATTAAAATAGCTTTGCTTGAATGTGTTTGACTTTCATTTGATTCAATTAGCTTTGTTTGAATGTGTTTGACTTTCATTTGATTCAATTAGCTTTGTAGAATGTATTTGACTTTCATTTGATTCAAATAGCTTTGTTTGAATGTGTTTGACTTTCAATTGATTCAATTAGCTTTGTAGAATGTATTTTACTTTCATTTGAGTTAAATAACTTTGTTTGATTGTGTTTGACTTTCATTTGTTCCAATTTGCTTTGTAGAATGTATTTGACTTTCATTTTATTCAAATAGCTTTGTTTGAATGTGTTTGACTTTCATTTGATTCAATTAGCTTTGTAGAATGTATTTGACATTCATTAAAATAAAATAGCTTTGTTTGAATGTGTTTGACTTTCATTTGATTCAATTAGCTTTGTTTGAATGTGTTAGACTTTCATTTGATTCAATTAGCTTTGTAGAATGTATTTGACTTTCATTTGATTCAAATAGCTTTGTTTGAATGTGTTTGAATTTCATTTAATTCAATTTTCTTTGTAGAATGCATTTCACATTCATTTGATTTATATAGCTTTGTTTGAATGTGTTTGACTTTCATTTAAATTAAAAAGCTTTTTTTGAATGTGTTTGACTTTCATTTGATTCAATTAGCTTTGTAGAATGTATTTTACTTTTATTTTATTTAATTAGCTTTGTTTGAATTTTTTTTACTCTCATTTGATTCAAACAGCTTTGTTTGAATATGTTTGACTTTCATTTGATTCAATTAGCTTTGTAGAATGTATTTGACTTTTATTTGATTTAATTAGCTTTGTTTGAATGTGTTTGACTTTCATTTGATTCAATTAGCTTTGTAGAATGTATTTGACTTTCATTTGAATCAAATAACTTTGTTTGACTGTGTTGGACTTTCATTTGATTCAATTTGCTTTGTAGAATGTATTTGACTTTCATTTTCTTCAAATAGCTTTGTTTGAATGTGTTTGACTTTCATTTGATTCAATTAGCTTTGTAGAATGTATTTGACATTCATTTAATTAAAATAGCTTTGTTTCAACGTGTTTGACTTTCATTTGATTCAATTAGCTTTGTTTGAATGTGTTTGACTTTCATTTGATTCAATTAGCTTTGTAGAATGTATTTGACTTTCATTTGATTCAAATAGCTTTGTTTGAATGTGTTTGACTTTCAATTGATTCAATTAGCTTTGTAGAATGTATTTTACTGTAATTTGATTCAAATAGCTTTGTTTGAATGTGTTTGAATTTCATTTAATTCAATTTTCTTTGTAGAATGCATTTCACTTTCATTTGATTTATATAGCTTTGTTTGAATGTGTTTGACTTTCATTTAAATTAAAAAGCTTTTTTTGAATGTGTTTGACTTTCATTTGATTTAAAAGACTTTGTTTGAATGTGTTTGACTTTCATTTGATTCAATTAGCTTTGTAGAATGTATTTTATTTTTATTTTATTTAATTAGCTTTGATTGAATTTATTTGACTCTCATTTGATTCAAACAGCTTTGTTTGAATGTGTTTGACTTTCATTTGATTCAATTAGCTTTGTAGAATGTATTTGACTTTCATTTGAATCAAATAACTTTGTTTGAATGTGTTTGACTTTCATTTGATTCAATTAGCTTTGTAGAATGTATTTTACTTTTATTTTATTTAATTAGCTTTGTTTGAATTTATTTTACTCTCATTTGATTCAAACAGCTTTGTTTGAATATGTTTGACTTTCATTTGATTCAATTAGCTTTGTAGAATGTATTTGACTTTTATTTGATTTAATTAGCTTTGTTTGAATGTGTTTGACTTTCATTTGATTCAATTAGCTTTGTAGAATGTATTTGACTTTCATTTGAATCAAATAACTTTGTTTGACTGTGTTGGACTTTCATTTGATTCAATTTGCTTTGTAGAATGTATTTGACTTTCATTTTCTTCAAATAGCTTTGTTTGAATGTGTTTGACTTTCATTTGATTCAATAAGCTTTGTAGAATGTATTTGACATTCATTTAATTAAAATAGCTTTGTTTGAACGTGTTTGACTTTCATTTGATTCAAGTAGCTTTGTTTGAGTGTGTTTGACTTTCATTTGATTCAATTAGCTTTGTAGAATGTATTTGACTTTCATTTGATTCAAATAGCTTTGTTTGAATGTGTTTGAATTTCATTTAATTCAATTTTCTTTGTAGAATGCATTTCACATTCATTTGATTTATATAGCTTTGTTTGAATGTGTTTGACTTTCATTTAAATTAAAAAGCTTTTTTTGAATGTGTTTGACTTTCATTTGATTCAATTAGCTTTGTAGAATGTATTTTACTTTCATTTGAATCAAATAACTTTGTTTGAATGTGTTTGACTTTCATTTGATTCAATTAGCTTTGTAGAATGTATTTCACTTTTATTTTATTTAATTAGCTTTGTTTGAATTTATTTTACTCTCATTTGATTCAAACAGCTTTGTTTGAATATGTTTGACTTTCATTTGATTCAATTAGCTTTGTAGAATGTATTTGACTTTTATTTGATTTAATTAGCTTTGTTTGAATGTGTTTGACTTTCATTTGATTCAATTAGCTTTGTAGAATGTATTTGACTTTCATTTGAATCAAATAACTTTGTTTGACTGTGTTGGACTTTCATTTGATTCAATTTGCTTTGTAGAATGTATTTGACTTTCATTTTATTCAAATAGCTTTGTTTGAATGTGTTTGACTTTCATTTGATTCAATTAGCTTTGTAGAATGTATTTGACATTCATTTAAATAAAATAGCTTTGTTTGAATGTGTTTGACTTTCATTTGATTCAATTAGCTTTGTTTGAATGTGTTTGACTTTCATTTGATTCAATTAGC
Organism: Chenopodium quinoa; assembly: GCF_001683475.1. Lineage (NCBI taxonomy): Eukaryota > Viridiplantae > Streptophyta > Magnoliopsida > Caryophyllales > Amaranthaceae > Chenopodium > Chenopodium quinoa. Next base: position 21,892 of record NW_018742354.1, read on the forward strand.
TTTGTAGAATGTATTTGACTTTCATTTGATTCAAATAGCTTTGTTTGAATGTGTTTGAATTTCATTTAATTCAATTTTCTTTGTAGAATGCTTTTCACATTCAGTTGATTATTATAGCTTTGTTTGAATGTGTTTGACTTACATTTAAATTAAAAAGCTTTTTTTGAATGTGTTTGACTTTCATTTGATTCAATTAGCTTTGTAGAATGTATTTTACTTTTATTTTATTTAATTAGCTTTGTTTGAATTTTTTTTACTCTCATTTGATTCAAACAGCTTTGTTTGAATATGTTTGGCTTTCATTTGATTCAATTAGCTTTGTAGAATGTATTTGACTTTTATTTGATTTAATTAGCTTTGTTTGAATGTGTTTGACTTTCATTTGATTCAATTAGCTTTGTAGAATGTATTTGACTTTCATTTGAATCAAATAACTTTGTTTGACTGTGTTGGACTTTCATTTGATTCAATTTGCTTTGTAGAATGTATTTGACTTTCATTTTACTTCAAATAGCTTTGTTTGAATGTGTTTGACTTTCATTTGATTCAATTAGCTTTTTAGAATGTATTTGACATTCATTTAATTAAAATAGCTTTGTTTGAACGTGTTTGACTTTCATTTGATTCAATTAGCTTTGTTTGAATATGTTTGACTTTCATTTGATTCAATTAGCTTTGTAGAATGTATTTGACTTTCATTTGATTCAAATAGCTTTGTTTGAATGTGTTTGACTTTCAATTGATTCAATTAGCTTTGTAAAATGTATTTTACTGTAATTTGATTCAAATAGCTTTGTTTGAATGTGTTTGAATTTCATTTAATTCAATTTGCTTTGTAGAATGCATTTCACTTTCATTTGATTTATATAGCTTTGTTTGAATGTGTTTGACTTTCATTTACATTAAAAAGCTTTTTTTGAATGTGTTTGACTTTCATTTGATTTAAAAGACTTTGTTTGAATGTGTTTGACTTTCATTTGATTCAATTAGCTTTGTAGAATGTATTTTATTTTTATTTTATTTAATTAGCTTTGATTGAATTTATTTGACTCTCATTTGAATCAAACAGCTTTGTTTGAATGTGTTTGACTTTCATTTGATTCAATTAGCTTTGTAGAATGTATTTGACTTTCATTTGAATCAAATAACTTTGTTTGAATGTGTTTGACTTTCATTTGATTCAATTAGCTTTGTAGAATGTATTTTACTTTTATTTTATTTAATTAGCTTTGTTTGAATTTATTTTACTCTCATTTGATTCAAACAGCTTTGTTTGAATATGTTTGACTTTCATTTGATTCAATTAGCTTTGTAGAATGTATTTGACTTTTATTTGATTTAATTAGCTTTGTTTGAATGTGTTTGACTTTCATTTGATTCAATTAGCTTTGTAGAATGTATTTGACTTTCATTTGAATCAAATAACTTTGTTTGACTGTGTTGGACTTTCATTTGATTCAATTTGCTTTGTAGAATGTATTTGACTTTCATTTTCTTCAAATAGCTTTGTTTGAATGTGTTTGACTTTCATTTGATTCAATTAGCTTTGTAGAATGTATTTGACATTCATTTAATTAAAATAGCTTTGTTTGAACGTGTTTGACTTTCATTTGATTCAATTAGCTTTGTTTGAATGTGTTTGACTTTCATTTGATTCAATTAGCTTTGTAGAATGTATTTGACTTTCATTTGATTCAAATAGCTTTGTTTGAATGTGTTTGAATTTCATTTAATTCAATTTTCTTTGTAGAATGCATTTCACATTCATTTGATTTATATAGCTTTGTTTGAATGTGTTTGACTTTCATTTAAATTAAAAAGCTTTTTTTGAATGTGTTTGACTTTCATTTGATTCAATTAGCTTTGTAGAATGTATTTTACTTTCATTTGAATCAATAACTTTGTTTGAATGTGTTTGACTTTCATTTGATTCAATTAGCTTTGTAGAATGTATTTTACTTTTATTTTATTTAATTAGCTTTGTTTGAATTTATTTTACTCTCATTTGATTCAAACAGCTTTGTTTGAATATGTTTGACTTTCATTTGATTCAATTAGCTTTGTAGAATGTATTTGACTTTTATTTGATTTAATTAGCTTTGTTTGAATGTGTTTGACTTTCATTTGATTCAATTAGCTTTGTAGAATGTATTTGACTTTCATTTGAATCAAATAACTTTGTTTGACTGTGTTGGACTTTCATTTGATTCAATTTGCTTTGTAGAATGTATTTGACTTTCATTTTCTTCAAATAGCTTTGTTTGAATGTGTTTGACTTTCATTTGATTCAATTAGCTTTGTAGAATGTATTTGACATTCATTTAATTAAAATAGCTTTGTTTGAACGTGTTTGATTTTCATTTGATTCAATTAGCTTTGTTTGAATGTGTTTGACTTTCATTTGATTCAATTAGCTTTGTAGAATGTATTTGACTTTTATTTGATTCAAATAGCTTTGTTTGAATGTGTTTGAATTTCATTTAATTCAATTTTCTTTGTAGAATGCATTTCACATTCATTTGATTTATATAGCTTTGTTTGAATGTGTTTGACTTTCATTTAAATTAAAAAGCTTTTTTTGAATGTGTTTGACTTTCATTTGATTCAATTAGCTTTGTAGAATGTATTTTACTTTTATTTTATTTAATTAGCTTTGTTTGAATTTTTTTTACTCTCATTTGATTCAAACAGCTTTGTTTGAATATGTTTGACTTTCATTTGATTCAATTAGCTTTGTAGAATGTATTTGACTTTTATTTGATTTAATTAGCTTTGTTTGAATGTGTTTGACTTTCATTTGATTCAATTAGCTTTGTAGAATGTATTTGACTTTCATTTGAATCAAATAACTTTGTTTGACTGTGTTGGACTTTCATTTGATTCAATTTGCTTTGTAGAATGTATTTGACTTTCATTTTCTTCAAATAGCTTTGTTTGAATGTGTTTGACTTTCATTTGATTCAATTAGCTTTGTAGAATGTATTTGACATTCATTTAATTAAAATAGCTTTGTTTGAACGTGTTTGACTTTCATTTGATTCAATTAGCTTTGTTTGAATGTGTTTGACTTTCATTTGATTCAATTAGCTTTGTAGAATGTATTTGACTTTCATTTGATTCAAATAGCTTTGTTTGAATATGTTTGACTTTCATTTGATTCAATTAGCTTTGTAGAATGTATTTGACTTTTATTTGATTTAATTAGCTTTGTTTGAATGTGTTTGACTTTCATTTGATTCAATTAGCTTTGTAGAATGTATTTGACTTTCATTTGAATCAAATAACTTTGTTTGACTGTGTTGGACTTTCATTTGATTCAATTTGCTTTGTAGAATGTATTTGACTTTCATTTTCTTCAAATAGCTTTGTTTGAATGTGTTTGACTTTCATTTGATTCAATTAGCTTTGTAGAATGTATTTGACATTCATTTAATTAAATAGCTTTGTTTGAACGTGTTTGACTTTCATTTGATTCAATTAGCTTTGTTTGAATGTGTTTGACTTTCATTTGATTCAATTAGCTTTGTAGAATGTATTTGACTTTTATTTGATTCAAATAGCTTTGTTTGAATGTATTTGAATTTCATTTAATTCAATTTTCTTTGTAGAATGCATTTCACATTCATTTGATTTATATAGCTTTGTTTGAATGTGTTTGACTTTCATTTAAATTAAAAAGCTTTTTTTGAATGTGTTTGACTTTCATTTGATTCAATTAGCTTTGTAGAATGTATTTTACTTTTATTTTATTTAATTAGCTTTGTTTGAATTTTTTTTACTCTCATTTGATTCAAACAGCTTTGTTTGAATATGTTTGACTTTCATTTGATTCAATTAGCTTTGTAGAATGTATTTGACTTTTATTTGATTTAATTAGCTTTGTTTGAATGTGTTTTAATTTCATTTGATTCAATTAGCTTTGTAGAATGTATTTGACTTTCATTTGAATCAAATAACTTTGTTTGACTGTGTTGGACTTTCATTTGATTCAATTTGCTTTGTAGAATGTATTTGACTTTCATTTTCTTCAAATAGCTTTGTTTGAATGTGTTTGACTTTCATTTGATTCAATTAGCTTTGTAGAATGTATTTGACATTCATTTAATTAAAATAGCTTTGTTTGAACGTGTTTGACTTTCATTTGATTCAATTAGCTTTGTTTGAATGTGTTTGACTTTCATTTGATTCAATTAGCTTTGTAGAATGTATTTGACTTTCATTTGATTCAAATAGCTTTGTTTGAATGTGTTTGACTTTCAATTGATTTAATTAGCTTTGTAGAATGTATTTTACTGTAATTTGATTCAAATAGCTTTGTTTGAATGTGTTTGAATTTCATTTAATTCAATTTGCTTTGTAGAATGCATTTCACTTTCATTTGATTTATATAGCTTTGTTTGAATGTGTTTGACTTTCATTTAAATTAAAAAGCTTTTTTTTGAATGTGTTTGACTTTCATTTGATTTAAAAGACTTTGTTTGAATGTGTTTGACTTTCATTTGATTCAATTAGCTTTGTAGAATGTATTTTATTTTTATTTTATTTAATTAGCTTTGATTGAATTTATTTGACTCTCATTTGATTCAAACAGCTTTGTTTGAATGTGTTTGACTTTCATTTGATTCAATTAGCTTTGTAGAATGTATTTGACTTTCATTTGAATCAAATAACTTTGTTTGAATGTGTTTGACTTTCATTTGATTCAATTAGCTTTGTAGAATGTATTTTACTTTTATTTTATTTAATTAGCTTTGTTTGAATTTATTTTACTCTCATTTGATTCAAACAGCTTTGTTTGAAAATGTTTGACTTTCATTTGATTCAATTAGCTTTGTAGAATGTATTTGACTTTTATTTGATTTAATTAGCTTTGTTTGAATGTGTTTGACTTTCATTTGATTCAATTAGCTTTGTAGAATGTATTTGACTTTCATTTGAATCAAATAACTTTGTTTGACTGTGTTGGACTTTCATTTGATTCAATTTGCTTTGTAGAATGTATTTGACTTTCATTTTCTTCAAATAGCTTTGTTTGAATGTGTTTGACTTTCATTTGATTCAATTAGCTTTGTAGAATGTATTTGACATTCATTTAATTAAAATAGCTTTGTTTGAACGTGTTTGACTTTCATTTGATTCAATTAGCTTTGTTTGAATGTGTTTGACTTTCATTTGATTCAATTAGCTTTGTAGAATGTATTTGACTTTTATTTGATTCAAATAGCTTTGTTTGAATGTGTTTGAATTTCATTTAATTCAATTTTCTTTGTAGAATGCATTTCACATTCATTTGATTTATATAGCTTTGTTTGAATGTGTTTGACTTTCATTTAAATTAAAAAGCTTTTTTTGAATGTGTTTGACTTTCATTTGATTCAATTAGCTTTGTAGAATGTATTTTACTTTTATTTTATTTAATTAGCTTTGTTTGAATTTTTTTACTCTCATTTGATTCAAACAGCTTTGTTTGACTATGTTTGACTTTCATTTGATTCAATTAGCTTTGTAGAATGTATTTGACTTTTATTTGATTTAATTAGCTTTGTTTGAATGTGTTTGACTTTCATTTGATTCAATTAGCTTTGTAGAATGTATTTGACTTTCATTTGAATCAAATAACTTTGTTTGACTGTGTTGGACTTTCATTTGATTCAATTTGCTTTGTAGAATGTATTTGACTTTCATTTTCTTCAAAAAGCTTTGTTTGAATGTGTTTGACTTTCATTTGATTCAATTAGCTTTGTAGAATGTATTTGACATTCATTTAATTAAAATAGCTTTGTTTGAACGTGTTTGACTTTCATTTGATTCAATTAGCTTTGTTTGAATGTGTTTGACTTTCATTTGATTCAATTAGCTTTGTAGAATGTATTTGACTTTCATTTGATTCAAATAGCTTTGTTTGAATGTGTTTGACTTTCAATTGATTCAATTAGCTTTGTAGAATGTATTTTACTGTAATTTGATTCAAATAGCTTTGTTTGAATGTGTTTGAATTTCATTTAATTCAATTTGCTTTGTAGAATGCATTTCACTTTCATTTGATTTATATAGCTTTGTTTGAATGTGTTTGACTTTCATTTAAATTAAAAAGCTTTTTTTGAATGTGTTTGACTTTCATTTGATTCAATTAGCTTTGTAGAATGTATTTTACTTTTATTTTATTTAATTAGCTTTGTTTGAATTTTTTTTACTCTCATTTGATTCAAACAGCTTTGTTTGAATATGTTTGACTTTCATTTGATTCAATTAGCTTTGTAGAATGTATTTGACTTTTATTTGATTTAATTAGCTTTGTTTGAATGTGTTTGACTTTCATTTGATTCAATTAGCTTTGTAGAATGTATTTGACTTTCATTTGAATCAAATAACTTTGTTTGAATGTGTTTGACTTTCATTTGATTCAATTAGCTTTGTAGAATGTATTTGACTTTCATTTGATTCAATTAGCTTTGTTTGAATGTGTTTGACTTTCATTTGATTCAATTAGCTTTGTAGAATGTATTTGACTTTTATTTGATTCAAATAGCTTTGTTTGAATGTGTTTGAATTTCATTTAATTCAATTTTCTTTGTAGAATGCATTTCACATTCATTTGATTTATATAGCTTTGTTTGAATGTGTTTGACTTTCATTTAAGTTAAAAAGCTTTTTTTGAATGTGTTTGACTTTCATTTGATTCAATTAGCTTTGTAGAATGTATTTTACTTTTATTTTATTTAATTAGCTTTGTTTGAATTTTTTTTACTCTCATTTGATTCAAACAGCTTTGTTTGAATATGTTTGACTTTCATTTGATTCAATTAGCTTTGTAGAATGTATTTGACTTTTATTTGATTTAATTAGCTTTGTTTGAATGTGTTTGACTTTCATTTGATTCAATTAGCTTTGTAGAATGTATTTGACTTTCATTTGAATCAAATAACTTTGTTTGACTGTGTTTGACTTTCATTTGATTCAATTTGCTTTGTAGAATGTATTTGACTTTCATTTAATTAAAATAGCTTTGTTTGAACGTGTTTGACTTTCATTTGATTCAATTAGCTTTATAGAATGTATTTGACTTTTATTTGATTTAATTAGCTTTGTTTGAATGTGTTTGACTTTCATTTGATTTAATTAGCTTTGTAGAATGTATTTGACTTTCATTTGAATCAAATAACTTTGTTTGAATGTGTTTGACTTTCATTTGATTCAATTAGCTTTGTTTGAATGTGTTTGAATTTCATTTAATTCAATTTGCTTTGTAGAATAAATTTCACTTTCATTTGATTTATATAGCTTTGTTTGAATGTGTTTGACTTTCTTTTAAATTAAAAAGCTTTTTTTGAATGTGTTTGACTTTCATTTGATTTAAAAGACTTTGTTTGAATGTGTTTGACTTTCATTTGATTCAATTAGCTTTGTAGAATGTATTTTATTTTTATTTTATTTAATTAGCTTTGATTGAATTTATTTGACTCTCATTTGATTCAAACAGCTTTGTTTGAATGTGTTTGACTTTCATTTGATTCAATTAGCTTTGTAGAATGTATTTGACTTTCATTTGAATCAAATAACTTTGTTTGAATGTGTCTGATTTTCATTTGATTCAATTAGCTTTGTAGAATGTATTTTACTTTTATTTTATTTAATTAGCTTTGTTTGAATTTATTTTACTTTCATTTGATTCAAACAGCTTTGTTTGAATATGTTTGACTTTCATTTGATTCAATTAGCTTTGTAGAATGTATTTGACTTTTATTTGATTTAATTAGCTTTGTTTGAATGTGTTTGACTTTCATTTGATTCAATTAGCTTTGTAGAATGTATTTGACTTTCATTTGAATCAAATAACTTTGTTTGACTGTGTTGGACTTTCATTTGATTCAATTTGCTTTGTAGAATGTATTTGACTTTCATTTTCTTCAAATAGCTTTGTTTGAATGTTCTAATGATTGTAATGATCCAAGTGGTCATGGTGAGGTCCAAATTCAAGGCAATGCGAAGGCCTTATTTCTGTCCAAATCATTTCTTAATCCTTTGCACGATTTTGGTTCGAATGTTTTTACAAGGGGTTGCACTTCACTTAGTGTAATTAACCTTGTAGAAGGTATCTAGCATGTGACGGTTTTCCAAGCTCCAAATACATGTTTAATGGGCGTCGGTTACAAGCTGATTTGGAGGCAGTTTGGGCGTGTTTCATGCTAGCCGTTTGTAAGTTACTTGGACTGATTGAAGTGGAGTGATTCGTGGCACTTGTTGGGCGTAAATTATGGAGTTTGTTGGCTGAACATTGCACCTCATTATTTGGGGGTTATGAAGAATAAAGAGGCGTGAATCAAGGCATTGAAATGGGAGTTACAAAAGCTTGAAGAATGGTTGTTTTGGGCGTGTGTTGGAGATGCTCTTTGGATGCTATTTTGGCTGGTCATTTTCCCTTGTTTCAAGCCTAGTCTTTAGGTCTTTTAATTAGTTTAATTATGTTTTGTAATGGGGTTAAGTGGGACGTGTATTAACCACTCTTTCCCTTAGTTAATTTCCTTTTGGTTATTTCTTTTTGTTAATTAAAGTAGGCAAGTGAAAAGGTTGTATTAGTGCTATAAATAGCATACTTTGAATGAATGAAAATAATCCAAGATTATTTGCCTAAAACGTGTGTTTTGTTATTTGAAGTGACTTGAGCTTAGTTCACTTTGTTTTCCAAATTTGAGTATTCGAATTTGAAGAGTGTTAGTTTTGGTGAGAGTTCCCAAGATTAGGACTTATAGTTTATGATTTGGTGAGAGTTCCCTCATCTAGACTATCCCAAGCAAACGAGTGAGAGTTCCTCTTTGCTATATCCTTAGCTTAGGGTGAGAGTTCCCCTAACTAAACTGATCACTTGACAATTGAATCTTAAAATCTTTTGAATCTTTTAAACTTATCATTTTGTAACAAGGTTTCTTATCTTGTTTACACATCATTTGGCGCGTCGGGTAGGGGGATAATTTTCTTAAATTTTCCAAAGGGGACGAATACCTACATACCATGGGAGAAAATCAAGACTTGAGGTCAGCTTTGGAAGCTCTTAATCGATCCATTGCTAGTCAGGAAAGGTTGGCCGAAACCAATGCCAATCTACAAGGGAACCTTGCTGCCTTGATGGCAAGGCTCATGAACGAGCAAGATAGGAGAGATCAAGGTGAAGACCCTCCACCTAGGAGGGAGGATAGGAGTCTCAAAGTGGACGTTCCTGCCTTTGATGGGACACTTGATCCGGAGAAGTACTTGGAGTGGGAGAAATCCTTGGAAAGGTACTTTGAGTACAAGGACATCCATGAGACGGTTCAACAGTACAAGATAGCTAAAGTCAAACTGAAGGGCTATGGTGACAGTTGGTTGCAAGGAGAACAAAGGGGGCGTACCCTTAGGGGTAAGGCTCACATTTCCACTTGGGAAAAGCTGAAGAAAAGAATGAGAGATCGTTTCATTCCTCACAATTACAAGCAAAATCAGTATGTGAAGTGGAGTACTCTCCAACAAAATGGCGATTCAGTGGAAGACTATATCAAAGAATTTGATAGGCTTGCCATTGTATGTGAAGTGACTGAAAATGAAGAGCTGAAGTTGGGACGTTTTGTAGCTGGTTTGGATCAAGAGTTACAAGACAAACTTGACGGTTACACTAACCTCACGTTTGTGGAAGCTTGCAAACTTGTGACAAAGTTTGATGCTAAAAAGAAAAGGAAGAAAACTCCTACCACTACTCCAGTGGTACGTAAACCACCCTTCACCTCGAAGGAGGGTTCTTCTTTTAGCAAGCCTAATGAGCCACCTAAGAGGAACACGAAATACTTCAAGCTTAGTGACATTGTATGTTACAAGTGTGGAGGTAGAGGACATTATAAAAAAGATTGTCCTAATTCAAGAGCCTTAACCATGCAAGAGGTTAAACTCATAGCCACCCAAAGCATCAATTGGGAGGAATTTGAGTCTGAAGAAGAGAAGGAGGTGACCCCGCATGAAAAGGATGAGGAGGAGGACCATTGCTATCCTGAGATGGAGGACAAAACAAACTTGGTGGTTAGGAGAGCTTTGCAAGCTCGTGTGGAGGAACCTTTGGCGCCACAAAGGCAACACATTTTCATCACCAAATGTAAAGTTGGTGACGAGGTATGTGATTTAATTATTGATGGGGGCAGTGAGGCTAATACTGACCAAGATGGTCAAGGGTCACTCATCCATGGTCAAGATAAGGAAGTCCAAAACGGTGCTAGTGAGCAAGGTACTGAGGGAATCTTTTTGTCCAAATCATTCTTCAATCCAATGCACGGTTTTAGTCCAAAGAGTTTAACAAATGGTTACACTTCTCTTAGTGTAACTAATCTTGTTGAAGGCATCTAGTTAATGTGTCGTTTTTCCAAGCTTGAAGCCACGCATGATTGATGCATTTGAGAGTTACATTGGACTGATTATGAAGGCGTGATTCAAGGCTTGTGTTGGGCGTGAATTAAGGCATTGGTTGGCTGATTATTCTACCTCTTTACTTGGGGGTTATTTGTACTTAATTAGAGAGTTGTTGCTGGAATAAAGGAGCTTGAATCAAGGGTTTAAATGGGAGGTTACAAGCGTGACTCAAGGGGGCTGTTTGCACGTTTCTTGGACGTTGAAGATGCTCTTTGAAGACTTCATGTTTGCTGAACGTTTCCTCTTTAATTTAAGCATAGTTTTTAAGCTTAATTGAGTAGTTTTATTTTGTTGTTATGAGGGATTAATTGGACGGTTATATGAGCCTTTTAATCACCTTATAGTTAGTATCTTATTTTGTCTTTTAAATTAGGCAAGTGATGGATGATCATTAAAAGTTGTAAAGAGGAATCCCATGTTCCTTTATGTAACTTATACACTACTATAAATAGTGTGCTATGCATGAATGAAAAGTATCCAGAAATTTGCTTAAACACTTGTGTTTTGATTGATTAAACGTGACTTAGTAACTAGTCATTTTTAAGGTCCAAGTTTGTTAGCTCAAATTTGAAGAGTGCTAGTTTTGGTAGAGTGTTCCCAAACCTAGGAGCTTGCGTAGTGAACGAGTGGGTTGAGTGTTCCCTATTCCTAACTACACCAAGCAAAGGGTGAGTGTTCCCCTTTGTTATATCCGAAGCTAGGGTGAGTGTTCCCCTATTTTCACCTTCATTGTTCACGATTTCACTAAGACCCCTTAACACATACTTTTGTAACAAGGTTCTCATCTTGTTTACACATCATTTGGCGCGTCAGGTAGGGGGTGTTTTTCTAAACATTTCCTAAGGGGTCGAATACCTACATACCATGGGAGAAAACCCGGACTTAAGGACAGCGTTGGAAGCTCTTAATCGATCCATTGCTAGTCAAGAAAGGTTGGCCGAAACCAATGCCAATCTACAAGGGAACCTTGCTGCCTTGATGGCAAGGCTCATGAACGAGCAAGATAGGAGAGATCAAAATGAGGACCCTCCACCTAGGAGGGAGGATAGAAGCCTCAAAGTGGACGTTCCTTCTTTTGATGGGACACTTGATCCAGAGAAGTACTTGGAATGGGAGAAATCCTTGGAGAGGTACTTTGAATATAAGGACATTCATGAGGATGTTCAACGTTTTAAGATTGCCAAAGTCAAGCTTAAAGGCTATGGTGATAGTTGGCTACAAGGAGAGCAAAGGGGACGTGCCCTTAGGGGGAAAGCTCCTATCTCTACTTGGGGCAAACTCAAGAAACGGATGAAAGACCGTTTCATCCCACACAATTACAAGCAAAGTCAATATGTGAAGTGGAGTACCTTGCAACAAAATGGGGACTCTGTGGAGGATTACATAAAAGAGTTTGATAGACTTGCTATTGTGTGTGAAGTAACCGAAAATGAAGAGCTCAAGATGGGGCGTTTCGTATCTGGCTTGGACCAAGAATTACAAGACAAACTTGAAGGTTATACTAACCTCACGTTTGTTGAAGCTTGCAAATTGGTGATTAAGTTCGATGCTAAGAGGAAAAAGAAGAAGCCTACTACCATCCCTCAATTGGCACGAAAACCTTCTTTCCCTACAAAAGAAGGTTCTTCCTTCAACAAACCAAGTAATCCACCAAAGAAGGACACCAAGGACGTGAAGCTAGGTGACATTGTGTGTTACAAATGTGGAGGACGAGGTCATTACAAGAAGGATTGTCCTAATACTAGGGCGTTAACCATACAAGAGGTTAAGCTCATGGCCACTCAAAACATCAACTGGGATGAGTTTGAGGAGGAGGAAGAAGAAGTTGAAGATGATTGTGATGATTGCATGGCCGAGCCAGAGGGGAAGACTAGCCTCGTGATTAGGAGGGCCTTGCAAGCACGTGTGGAAGAGGATGCTGCCCCCCAACGCCAACACATTTTCATCACCCGTTGTAGAATTGGTGACGAGGTATGTGATTTGATTATTGATGGAGGGAGTGAGGCTAATACCGTGTCTAAGACCTTAGTATCTAAACTTGGTCTAACTACTACTAATCATCCACAACCTTACAAGTTGAGTTGGTTAGATTCAAATGCTAGCACCGGGGTTAGGAAGCAATGCATGGTTTCTTTTTGTGTTGGTTCATATTGTGATTCTATATTATGTGATGTTGTGTCTATGGATGCTTGTCATATTCTACTTGGTAGGCCTTGGCAAACTGATAAAAAATCTATACATGATGGGTATCACAATACGTATACCATAGTCCACGAAGGGAGGAAGAAAAAACTACACCCTTTACCACCCCCACGGTTTTCACCATCACAAACCCCACAAAAAGAAGTATCCTTGTTGTCTCTTAAAGAGTTTGAGAGGGAGTTGGAAGGTGAGGGAGAGTTGTTCATGCTGTACTCCAAGGAAACCCACGAAAAATTTGTTGCTCATAATCCTAGGTTAGCCCAATTGATTAAGGATTTTGAGGACGTTTTTCCGGATGAATTACCTAAAGGACTACCACCCATACGAGGAATTGAGCATCAAATTGATCTCATTCCCGGAGCACCCTTGCCAAATAAACCAGCCTATAGATGTAACCCTTTAGAAACTAAGGAGTTACAACGACAAATTGAAGAGCTAATGGGTATGGGTTATGTGCGTGAGTCCATGAGTCCATGTGCCGTTCCTGCTTTGTTGGTCCCTAAGAAAGATGGTACTTGGAGAATGTGTATTGATAGTAGAGCCGTTAATAACATTACCATCAAGTACAGGTTTCCAATTCCAAGGCTTGATGACATGCTTGATGAGCTGAGTGGTTCCAAGGTCTTCTCAAAAGTAGACTTGAGAAGTGGGTATCATCAAATTCGCATGAGAGAAGGGGATGAATGGAAGACTGCGTTCAAGACAAAGCATGGGTTGTATGAGTGGCTCGTCATGCCATTTGGCCTTACAAATGCCCCTAGCACGTTCATGAGATTAATGAATGAAGTGCTAAGGCCATTTCTTGGCAAGTTCGTGGTAGTATACTTGGATGACATTCTCATTTATTCACGTGATGAAGAAGCTCATTTTGATCATCTTTTTCAAGTATTTTCTGTTTTAAGACAAGAAAAATTGTATGGGAAACTAGAAAAATGTGATTTTTTATTGTATGAAGTCATGTTTCTTGGCTATATAGTTTCAGGTGATGGCGTGAAGGTAGACCCTAGCAAAATTGAAGCAATTCAATCATGGCCTAGTCCAAAGACACTCACGGAAGTTCGTTCATTTCATGGACTTGCTTCTTTCTATAGAAGATTTATCAAGAATTTTAGCACACTCATGGCTCCCATAACTGAGTGTACTAAGAAGGGGACGTTTGAATGGACTACACAAGCTCAAAAGGCCTTTGAAGAAGTCAAGGAGAAAATGTGCAACACTCCTATTCTCGCACTTCCTGATTTTTCCAAGCCATTTGAAGTTGAGTGTGACGCAAGTGGAAAAGGTATTGGTGCCGTGTTGATTCAAGGTGGGCGTCCTATTGCCTACTTTAGTGAGAAGATGAGTCAAGGCAAGTTGAATTACTCCACCTATGACAAAGAGTTCTATGCTATGGTAAGAGCTCTAGAACATTGGTCACATTATTTGAGACCACAACCTTTCATTTTGCATTCCGATCATGAATCATTGAGGTTCATACATGGTCAAAAGAAGCTGAACGCAAGACACGCAAAGTGGGTCGAATTTTTGCAAACATTTAACTTTTCCTCTAAATACAAGAGTGGGAAAGCTAATGTGGTTGCGGATGCCTTGTCTAGAAGACATAATTTGCTTGGAATGGTTGAAGCAAAGGTACTTGGGTTCGATTTGATCAAGGAGTATTATCAAGAAGATGATGAACTCAAGGGGATAATTGAAAAATGTGTCCATGGAGTCTATGATCTGTTTTCCTTACATAATGGTTTTCTTTTTAAAGGAAATAGATTATGTATTCCAAAATGTCCCATTAGAAGTTTGTTGATACATGAAGCTCATGGGGGAGGACTAGCTGGTCACGTTGGTATTCACAAGACAATGGAGCTTCTCCAAGCTCACTTTTATTGGCCGAAAATGTTAGCCACGGTTCATCGTGTGGTGAGTCGTTGTTCTACTTGTCAAAGAGCAAAAATGGTGTTTCACAAAGGTCTCTACAAGCCCTTGCCAATTCCCGAAAGACCTTGGGAAGATGTTAGTATGGATTTTATTGTAGCTTTGCCTAGAACTCAAAGAGGCAAGGATTCAATAATGGTGGTGGTTGATCGGTTCTCAAAAATGGCTCACTTCATTCCTTGCCATAAAACTGAAGATGCAATGAAAGTGGCTAAGTTATATTTTGAAGAGGTGGTTCGTTTTCATGGGGTGCCACGCACCATTGTGTCGGATCGTGATACTAAGTTCCTAAGTCATTTTTGGAAGTCTATGTGGCGTTTGATGGGAACCAAGTTGTTGTTTTCTACCTCACATCATCCACAAACTGATGGTCAAACGGAGGTGGTGAATAGAATACTTGGTTCGTTGCTTAGGGCTTTGGTGAGCAAAAGTACCAAAGATTGGGATAATAAGCTTGCTCATGCCGAGTTTGCTTATAATAGGACACCTAGTGCTACTACAAAGTATTCTCCTTTTGAAGTAGTCTATGGCGTCAATCCTTATGTTCCCATTGATCTTATTTCTTTGCCAAAAGACAAGTTCGTTCATGGTGGGGCAAAGGAGCAAGCCGAGTTCATGCTTAAAGTCCATAAAGAAGTTCGAAGAAACATTGAAAAGGCAAATGAAATCTACAAGAAACAAGCCAACAAACGAGTGAGAAATGTGAAGTCTTTTGAAGTTGGGGACTTGGTGTGGATTTACATGAGGAAATAACGTTTTCCTAGCAAAAGGAAGAACAAGCTTATGCCAAGAGCCGAGGGTCCGTTTGAGGTCATGGAAAAGATCAATGACAACGCATACAAAGTTGATTTGGGAGGCCAATATGGTGTCTCAAGTACATTCAACATTGGTGATCTTGCTCCTTACTTTGATGATGACGAATTGAGGGCAATTCCTTTTGAAGAAGGGGAGGATGACCAAGATGGTCAAGGGTCACTCATCCATGGTCAAGATAAGGAAGTCCAAAACGGTGCTAGTGAGCAAGGTACTGAGGGAATCTTTTTGTCCAAATCATTCTTCAATCCAATGCACGGTTTTAGTCCAAAGAGTTTAACAAATGGTTACACTTCTCTTAGTGTAACTAATCTTGTTGAAGGCATCTAGTTAATGTGTCGTTTTTCCAAGCTTGAAGCCACGCATGATTGATGCATTTGAGAGTTACATTGGACTGATTATGAAGGCGTGATTCAAGGCTTGTGTTGGGCGTGAATTAAGGCATTGGTTGGCTGATTATTCTACCTCTTTACTTGGGGGTTATTTGTACTTAATTAGAGAGTTGTTGCTGGAATAAAGGAGCTTGAATCAAGGGTTTAAATGGGAGGTTACAAGCGTGACTCAAGGGGGCTGTTTGCACGTTTCTTGGACGTTGAAGATGCTCTTTGAAGACTTCATGTTTGCTGAACGTTTCCTCTTTAATTTAAGCATAGTTTTTAAGCTTAATTGAGTAGTTTTATTTTGTTGTTATGAGGGATTAATTGGACGGTTATATGAGCCTTTTAATCACCTTATAGTTAGTATCTTATTTTGTCTTTTAAATTAGGCAAGTGATGGATGATCATTAAAAGTTGTAAAGAGGAATCCCATGTTCCTTTATGTAACTTATACACTACTATAAATAGTGTGCTATGCATGAATGAAAAGTATCCAGAAATTTGCTTAAACACTTGTGTTTTGATTGATTAAACGTGACTTAGTAACTAGTCATTTTTAAGGTCCAAGTTTGTTAGCTCAAATTTGAAGAGTGCTAGTTTTGGTAGAGTGTTCCCAAACCTAGGAGCTTGCGTAGTGAACGAGTGGGTTGAGTGTTCCCTATTCCTAACTACACCAAGCAAAGGGTGAGTGTTCCCCTTTGTTATATCCGAAGCTAGGGTGAGTGTTCCCCTATTTTCACCTTCATTGTTCACGATTTCACTAAGACCCCTTAACACATACTTTTGTAACAAGGTTCTCATCTTGTTTACACATCAAATACTGTGTCGAAAACTTTAGTATCTAAACTAGGTCTTACCACCACTAATCATCCACATCCTTACAAATTGAGTTGGTTAGATTCTAATGCTAGCACTGGGGTTAGAAAGCAATGTATGGTGAATTTTTCGATTGGTTCATATCATGATAGTCAATTGTGTGATGTTGTTTTAATGGATGCTTGTCATATTCTTCTTGGTAGACCGTGGCAATCTGACAAAAAATCTATCCATGATGGGTACCATAACACCTACACGATCACTCACCAAGGGAAACAAAAGAAATTGTACCCTTTACCACCCCCACGGTTTTCACAACCGCAAAAGTCACAAATTTCTTTATTATCTTGTAAAGAATTTGAGAGGGAGTTTGAAGGTGAGGAAGAGATATTCATGTTGTACTCTAAAGAAATCCATGAAAAATTTGTGAGTCAAAATCCTAAACTTGCAAAATTGATTAAGGAGTTTGAGGATGTTTTTTCTGATGAGTTACCTAAGGGATTACCACCCTTGAGAGGAATTGAGCATCAAATTGATCTCATTCCAGGCGCACCTCTACCAAATAAACCTGCCTATAGATGTAACCCTTTAGAAACTAAGGAGTTGCAAAGACAAATTGAAGAATTGATGGGTATGGGCTATGTGCGTGAATCTATGAGTCCATGTGCAGTTCCTGCTTTGTTGGTTCCTAAAAAGGATGGTACTTGGCGAATGTGCATTGATAGTAGAGCTGTTAACAATATTACTATTAAGTACCGATTTCCAATTCCAAGACTGGATGATATGTTGGACGAATTGAGTGGTTCAAATTTATTTTCAAAAGTTGATTTGAGAAGTGGTTACCATCAAATTCGTATGAGGGAAGGTGATGAATGGAAGACTGCATTCAAGACAAAGCATGGGTTGTATGAATGGCTCGTGATGCCGTTTGGATTGACCAATGCACCTAGCACGTTCATGAGATTAATGAACGAGGTGTTGAGGCCATTTCTTGGCAAATTCGTGGTGGTGTACCTTGATGATATCCTTATTTACTCTAAAAATAAGGATGAGCATTTAGATCATTTGTTTCAAGTTTTTTCTGTTTTAAGAACGCAAAAATTGTATGGGAAACTTGAGAAATGTGATTTTATGTTATATGAGGTCACTTTTCTTGGTTACATAGTTTCAGGTAATGGCGTGAAGGTGGATCCTTGCAAGGTTGAAGCGATTCAATCATGGCCTAGTCCGAAAACACTCACGGAGGTCCGTTCTTTCCATGGCCTAGCTTCTTTCTATAGAAGATTTATCAAGAATTTTAGCACACTCATGGCTCCTATAACTGAGTGTACTAAAAAGGGGACGTTTGAATGGACTACACAAGCTCAAAAGGCCTTTGAGGAAGTCAAGGAGAAAATGTGCAACACTCCTATTCTTGCACTCCCTGATTTTTCCAAACCATTTGAAGTTGAGTGTGACGCAAGTGGGAAGGGGATTGGAGCAGTTTTGATTCAAGAAGGGCGGCCAATTGCTTATTTCAGTGAAAAGTTGAGTCAAGGCAAGTTGAATTATTCCACCTATGATAAAGAGTTCTATGCTATGGTACGAGCTCTAGATCATTGGTCACATTACTTGAGACCACAACCGTTCATATTGCATTCGAACCATGAATCTTTAAGGTTCATCCATGGCCAAAAGAAGTTGAATTCAAGACATGCTAAATGGGTTGAATTCTTGCAAACCTTTAACTTTTCCTCTAAATACAAGAGTGGAAAGGCTAATGTGGTTGCGGATGCCTTATCTAGGAGGCATAATTTGCTTGGAGTTGTCGAAGCAAAGGTTCTTGGGTTTGATTTGATCAAAGCATACTACAAGGAGGATGGCGATTTCAATGGAATAATACAGAAATGTGTCCATGGAGTATATGACTTATTTTCCTTACATGATGGTTTTCTTTTTAAGGGAAATCGGTTATGCATTCCTAAGTGTCCAATTAGAAGCTTGTTGATTCATGAGGCTCATGGAGGAGGTCTAGCTGGTCACGTGGGGATTCAAAAAACAATGGAGCTTCTTCAAGCTCACTTTTATTGGCCGAAAATGTTAGCCACGGTTCATCATGTGGTTAGTCGTTGTTCTACTTGTCAAAGGGCCAAGATGGTGTTTCACAAAGGTCTCTACAAGCCTTTGCCAGTTCCAGAAAGACCTTGGGAGGATGTGAGCATGGATTTCATTGTGGCTTTACCTAGAACTCAAAGGGGTAAAGACTCAATCATGGTGGTTGTTGATCGGTTTTCGAAAATGGCTCATTTTATTCCTTGTCACAAGACCGAAGATGCTATGAAAGTGGCTAAGTTATACTTTGAAGAAGTGGTTCGTTTTCATGGGGTGCCACGCACCATTGTGTCCGATCGTGATACAAAATTTCTTAGTCATTTTTGGAAATCAATATGGCGCTTAATGGGAACAAAGCTCCTGTTTTCTACTTCACACCATCCACAAACCGATGGTCAAACTGAAGTGGTGAATAGAATTCTGGATTCTTTGCTTAGGACCTTGGTTAGTAAGAGTGCTAAGGATTGGGATGTCAAGCTAGCTCATGCCGAGTTTGCTTACAATCGGACTCCTAGTGCTGCTACAAAGTACTCTCCTTTTGAAGTGGTATATGGTGTAAATCCTTATGTTCCTATTGATCTCATATCTTTGCCACAAGACAAGTTCGTTCATGGTGGAGCTAAGGAGCAAGCCGAGTTCATGTTAAAGGTCCACAAGGAGGTACGGAAGAACATTGAGAAAGCAAATGAAGTCTACACGAAACAAGCCAACAAGAGGGTGAAAAACGTGAAGCAATTTGAAGTTGGTGATTTAGTGTGGATTTACATGAGAAAAGAGAGGTTTCCTAGCAAAAGAAAGAACAAGCTTATGCCAAGAGCCGAAGGACCATTTGAAATCGTGGGAAAGATCAATGACAATGCATACAAGGTTGATTTGGGGGGCCAATTTGGTGTCTCAAGCACATTCAACGTTGGGGACCTTGCTCCATACTTTGATGATGACGAATTGAGGGCAATTCCTTTTGAAGAAGAGGAGGATGACCAATATGGTCAAAGTTCTAATGATTGTAATGATCCAAGTGGTCATGGTGAGGTCCAAATTCAAGGCAATGCGAAGGCCTTATTTCTGTCCAAATCATTTCTTAATCCTTTGCACGGTTTTGGTTCGAATGTTTTTACAAGGGGTTGCACTTCACTTAGTGTAATTAACCTTGTAGAAGGTATCTAGCATGTGACGGTTTTCCAAGCTCCAAATACATGTTTAATGGGCGTCGGTTACAAGCTGATTTGGAGGCAGTTTGGGCGTGTTTCATGCTAGCCGTTTGTAAGTTACTTGGACTGATTGAAGTGGAGTGATTCGTGGCACTTGTTGGGCGTAAATTATGGAGTTTGTTAGCTGAACATTGCACCTCATTATTTGGGGGTTACGAAGAATAAAGAGGCGTGAATCAAGGCATTGAAATGGGAGTTACAAAAGCTTGAAGAATGGTTGTTTTGGGCGTGTGTTGGAGATGCTCTTTGGATGCTATTTTGGCTGGTCATTTTCCCTTGTTTCAAGCCTAGTCTTTAGGTCTTTTAATTAGTTTAATTATGTTTTGTAATGGGGTTAAGTGGGACGTGTATTAACCACTCTTTCCCTTAGTTAATTTCCTTTTGGTTATTTCTTTTTGTTAATTAAAGTAGGCAAGTGAAAAGGTTGTATTAGTGCTATAAATAGCATACTTTGAATGAATGAAAATAATCCAAGATTATTTGCCTAAAACGTGTGTTTTGTTATTTGAAGTGACTTGAGCTTAGTTCACTTTGTTTTCCAAATTTGAGTATTCGAATTTGAAGAGTGTTAGTTTTGGTGAGAGTTCCCAAGATTAGGACTTATAGTTTATGATTTGGTGAGAGTTCCCTCATCTAGACTATCCCAAGCAAACGAGTGAGAGTTCCTCTTTGCTATATCCTTAGCTTAGGGTGAGAGTTCCCCTAACTAAACTGATCACTTGACAATTGAATCTTAAAATCTTTTGAATCTTTTAAACTTATCATTTTGTAACAAGGTTTCTCATCTTGTTTACACATCACATTTGATTCAATTAGCTTTGTAGAATGTATTTGACTTTTATTTGATTCAAATAGCTTTGTTTGAATGTGTTTGAATTTCATTTAATTCAATTTTCTTTGTAGAATGCATTTCACATTCATTTGATTTATATAGCTTTGTTTGAATGTGTTTGACTTTCATTTAAATTAAAAAGCTTTTTTTGAATGTGTTTGACTTTCATTTGATTCAATTAGCTTTGTAGAATGTATTTTACTTTTATTTTATTTAATTAGCTTTGTTTGAATTTTTTTTACTCTCATTTGATTCAAACAGCTTTGTTTGAATATGTTTGACTTTCATTTGATTCAATTAGCTTTGTAGAATGTATTTGACTTTTATTTGATTTAATTAGCTTTGTTTGAATGTGTTTGACTTTCATTTGATTCAATTAGCTTTGTAGAATGTATTTGACTTTCATTGGAATCAAATAACTTTGTTTGACTGTGTTTGACTTTCATTTGATTCAATTTGCTTTGTAGAATGTATTTGACTTTCATTTTCTTCAAATAGCTTTGTTTGAATGTGTTTGACTTTCATTTGATTCAATTAGCTTTGTAGAATGTATTTGACATTCATTTAATTAAAATAGCTTTGTTTGAACGTGTTTGACTTTCATTTGATTCAATTAGCTTTGTAGAATGTATGTGACTTTTATTTGATTTAATTAGCTTTGTTTGAATGTGTTTGACTTTCATTTGATTCAATTAGCTTTGTAGAATGTATTTGACTTTCATTTGAATCAAATAACTTTGTTTGACTGTGTTTGACTTTCATTTGATTCAATTTGCTTTGTAGAATGTATTTGACTTTCATTTTCTTCAAATAGCTTTGTTTGAATGTGTTTGACTTTCATTTGATTCAATTAGCTTTGTAGAATGTATTTGACATTCATTTAATTAAAATAGCTTTGTTTGAACGTGTTTGACTTTCATTTGATTCAATTAGCTTTGTAGAATGTATTTGACTTTTATTTGATTCAAATAGCTTTGTTTGAATGTGTTTGAATTTCATTTAATTCAATTTTCTTTGTAGAATGCATTTCACATTCATTTGATTTATATAGCTTTGTTTGAATGTGTTTGACTTTCATTTAAATTAAAAAGCTTTTTTTGAATGTGTTTGACTTTCATTTGATTCAATTAGCTTTGTAGAATGTATTTTACTTTTATTTTATTTAATTAGCTTTGATTGAATTTATTTGACTCTCATTTGATTCAAACAGCTTTGTTTGAATGTGTTTGACTTTCATTTGATTCAATTAGCTTTGTAGAATGTATTTGACTTTCATTTGAATCAAATAACTTTGTTTGAATGTGTTTGACTTTCATTTGATTCAATTAGCTTTGTAGAATGTATTTTACTTTTATTTTATTTAATTAGCTTTGTTTGAATTTATTTTACTCTCATTTGATTCAAACAGCTTTGTTTGAATATGTTTGACTTTCATTTGATTCAATTAGCTTTGTAGAATGTATTTGACTTTTATTTGATTTAATTAGCTTTGTTTGAATGTGTTTGACTTTCATTTGATTCAATTAGCTTTGTAGAATGTATTTGACTTTCATTTGAATCAAATAACTTTGTTTGACTGTGTTGGACTTTCATTTGATTCAATTTTCTTTGTAGAATGTATTTGACTTTCATTTTCTTCAAATAGCTTTGTTTGAATGTGTTTGACTTTCATTTGATTCAATTAGCTTTGTAGAATGTATTTGACATTCATTTAATTAAAATAGCTTTGTTTGAACGTGTTTGACTTTCATTTGATTCAATTAGCTTTGTTTGAATGTGTTTGACTTTCATTTGATTCAATTAGCTTTGTAGAATGTATTTGACTTTTATTTGATTCAAATAGCTTTGTTTGAATGTGTTTGAATTTCATTTAATTCAATTTTCTTTGTAGAATGCATTTCACATTCATTTGATTTATATAGCTTTGTTTGAATGTGTTTGACTTTCATTTAAATTAAAAAGCTTTTTTTGAATGTGTTTGACTTTCATTTGATTCAATTAGCTTTGTAGAATGTATTTTACTTTTATTTTATTTAATTAGCTTTGTTTGAATTTTTTTTACTCTCATTTGATTCAAACAGCTTTGTTTGAATATGTTTGACTTTCATTTGATTCAATTAGCTTTGTAGAATGTATTTGACTTTTATTTGATTTAATTAGCTTTGTTTGAATGTGTTTGACTTTCATTTGATTCAATTAGCTTTGTAGAATGTATTTGACTTTCATTTGAATCAAATAACTTTGTTTGACTGTGTTTGACTTTCATTTGATTCAATTTGCTTTATAGAATGTATTTGACTTTCATTTTCTTCAAATAGCTTTGTTTGAATGTGTTTGACTTTCATTTGATTCAATTAGCTTTATAGAATGTATTTGACATTCATTTAATTAAAATAGCTTTGTTTGAACGTGTTTGACTTTCATTTGATTCAATTAGCTTTGTTTGAATGTGTTTGACTTTCATTTAATTCAATTAGCTTTGTAGCATGTATTTAACTTTCATTTGAATCAAATAACTTTGTTTGAATGTGTTTGATTTTCATTTGATTCAATTAGCTTTGTGGAATGTATTTGACTTTCATTTGATTCAAATAGCTTTGTTTGAATGTGTTTGACTTTCATTTGATTCAATTAGCTTTGTAGAATGTATTTGACATTCATTTAATTAAAATAGCTTTGTTTGAACGTGTTTGACTTTCATTTGATTCAATTAGCTTTGTTTGAATGTGTTTGACTTTCATTTGATTCAATTAGCTTTGTAGAATGTATTTGACTTTCATTTGATTCAAATAGCTTTGTTTGAATGTGTTTGACTTTCAATTGATTCAATTAGCTTTGTAGAATGTATTTTACTGTAATTTGATTCAAATAGCTTTGTTTGAATGTGTTTGAATTTCATTTAATTCAATTTGCTTTGTAGAATGCATTTCACTTTCATTTGATTTATATAGCTTTGTTTGAATGTGTTTGACTTTCATTTAAATTAAAAAGCTTTTTTTGAGTGTGTTTGACTTTCATTTGATTTAAAAGACTTTGTTTGAATGTGTTTGACTTTCATTTGATTCAATTAACTTTGTAGAATGTATTTTATTTTTATTTTATTTTATTAGCTTTGATTGAATTTATTTGACTCTTATTTGATTCAAACATCTTTGTTTGAATGTGTTTGACTTTCATTTGATTCAATTAGCTTTGTAGAATGTATTTGACTTTCATTTGAATCAAATAACTTTGTTTGAATGTGTTTGACTTTCATTTGATTCAATTAGCTTTGTAGAATGTATTTTACTTTTATTTTATTTAATTAGCTTTGTTTGAATTTTTTTTTCTCTCATTTGATTCAAACAGCTTTGTTTGAATATGTTTGACTTTCATTTGATTCAATTAGCTTTGTAGAATGTATTTGACTTTTATTTGATTTAATTAGCTTTGTTTGAATGTGTTTGACTTTCATTTGATTCAATTAGCTTTGTAGAATGTATTTGACTTTCATTTGAATCAAATAACTTTGTTTGACTGTGTTTGACTTTCATTTGATTCAATTTGCTTTGTAGAATGTATTTGACTTTCATTTTCTTCAAATAGCTTTGTTTGAATGTGTTTGACTTTCATTTGATTCAATTAGCTTTGTAGAATGTATTTGACATTCATTTAATTAAAATAGCTTTGTTTGAACGTGTTTGACTTTCATTTGATTCAATTAGCTTTGTTTGA
The DNA here is from genome assembly GCF_001683475.1 of Chenopodium quinoa. Lineage (NCBI taxonomy): Eukaryota > Viridiplantae > Streptophyta > Magnoliopsida > Caryophyllales > Amaranthaceae > Chenopodium > Chenopodium quinoa. The sequence goes on from NW_018742354.1 coordinate 46,302, forward strand.
ATGTGTTTGACTTTCATTTGATTTAGCTTTGTAGAATGTATTTGACTTTCATTTGATTCAAATAGCTTTGTTTGAATGTGTTTGACTTTCAATTGATTCAATTAGCTTTGTAGAATGTATTTTACTGTAATTTGATTCAAATAGCTTTGTTTGAATGTGTTTGAATTTCATTTAATTCAATTTGCTTTGTAGAATGCATTTCACTTTCATTTGATTTATATAGCTTTGTTTGAATGTGTTTGACTTTCATTTAAATTAAAAAGCTTTTTTTGAATGTGTTTGACTTTCATTTGATTTAAAAGACTTTGTTTGAATGTGTTTGACTTTCATTTGATTCAATTAGCTTTGTAGAATGTATTTTATTTTTATTTTATTTAATTAGCTTTGATTGAATTTATTTGACTCTCATTTGATTCAAACAGCTTTGTTTGAATGTGTTTGACTTTCATTTGATTCAATTAGCTTTGTAGAATGTCTTTGACTTTCATTTGAATCAAATAACTTTGTTTGAATGTGTTTGACTTTCATTTGATTCAATTAGCTTTGTAGAATGTATTTTACTTTTATTTTATTTAATTAACTTTGTTTGAATTTATTTTACTCTCATTTGATTCAAACAGCTTTGTTTGAATATGTTTGACTTTCATTTGATTCAATTAGCTTTGTAGAATGTATTTGACTTTTATTTGATTTAATTAGCTTTGTTTGAATGTGTTTGACTTTCATTTGATTCAATTAGCTTTGTAGAATGTATTTGACTTTCATTTGAATCAAATAACTTTGTTTGACTGTGTTGGACTTTCATTTGATTCAATTTGCTTTGTAGAATGTATTTGACTTTCATTTTCTTCAAATAGCTTTGTTTGAATGTGTTTGACTTTCATTTGATTCAATTAGCTTTGTAGAATGTATTTGACATTCATTTAATTAAAATAGCTTTGTTTGAACGTGTTTGACTTTCATTTGATTCAATTAGCTTTGTTTGAATGTGTTTGACTTTCATTTGATTCAATTAGCTTTGTAGAATGTATTTGACTTTTATTTGATTCAAATAGCTTTGTTTGAATGTGTTTGAATTTCATTTAATTCAATTTTCTTTGTAGAATGCATTTCACATTCATTTGATTTATATAGCTTTGTTTGAATGTGTTTGACTTTCATTTAAATTAAAAAGCTTTTTTTGAATGTGTTTGACTTTCATTTGATTCAATTAGCTTTGTAGAATGTATTTTACTTTTATTTTATTTAATTAGCTTTGTTTGAATTTTTTTTACTGTCATTTGATTCAAACAGCTTTGTTTGAATATGTTTGACTTTCATTTGATTCAATTAGCTTTGTAGAATGTATTTGACTTTTATTTGATTTAATTAGCTTTGTTTGAATGTGTTTGACTTTCATTTGATTCAATTAGCTTTGTAGAATGTATTCGACTTTCATTTGAATCAAATAACTTTGTTTGACTGTGTTGGACTTTCATTTGATTCAATTTGCTTTGTAGAATGTATTTGACTTTCATTTTCTTCAAATAGCTTTGTTTGAATGTGTTTGACTTTCATTTGATTCAATTAGCTTTGTAGAATGTATTTTACTTTTATTTTATTTAATTAGCTTTGTTTGAATTTATTTTACTCTCATTTGATTCAAACAGCTTTGTTTGAATATGTTTGACTTTCATTTGATTCAATTAGCTTTGTAGAATGTATTTGACTTTTATTTGATTTAATTAGCTTTGTTTGAATGTGTTTGACTTTCATTTGATTCAATTAGCTTTGTAGAATGTATTTGACTTTCATTTGAATCAAGTAACTTTGTTTGACTGTGTTGGACTTTCATTTGATTCAATTTGCTTTGTAGAATGTATTTGACTTTCATTTTCTTCAAATAGCTTTGTTTGAATGTGTTTGACTTTCATTTGATTCAATTAGCTTTGTAGAATGTATTTGACATTCATTTAATTAAAATAGCTTTGTTTGAACGTGTTTGACTTTCATTTGATTCAATTAGCTTTGTTTGAATGTGTTTGACTTTCATTTGATTCAATTAGCTTTGTAGAATGTATTTGACTTTTATTTGATTCAAATAGCTTTGTTTGAATGTGTTTGACTTTCAATTGATTCAATTAGCTTTGTAGAATGTATTTTACTGTAATTTGATTCAAATAGCTTTGTTTGAATGTGTTTGAATTTCATTTAATTCAATTTGCTTTGTAGAATGCATTTCACTTTCATTTGATTTATATAGCTTTGTTTGAATGTGTTTGACTTTCATTTAAATTAAAAAGCTTTTTTTGAATGTGTTTGACTTTCATTTGATTTAAAAGACTTTGTTTGAATGTGTTTGACTTTCAATTGATTCAATTAGCTTTGTAGAATGTATTTTACTGTAATTTGATTCAAATAGCTTTGTTTGAATGTGTTTGAATTTCATTTAATTCAATTTGCTTTGTAGAATGCATTTCACTTTCATTTGATTTATATAGCTTTGTTTGAATGTGTTTGACTTTCATTTAAATTAAAAAGCTTTGTTTGAACGTGTTTGACTTTCATTTGATTCAATTAGCTTTGTTTGAATGAGTTTGACTTTCATTTGATTCAATTAGCTTTGTAGAATGTATTTGACTTTTATTTGATTCAAATAGCTTTGTTTGAATGTGTTTGAATTTCATTTAATTCAATTTTCTTTGTAGAATGCATTTCACATTCATTTGATTTATATAGCTTTGTTTGAATGTGTTTGACTTTCATTTAAATTAAAAAGCTTTTTTTGAATGTGTTTGACTTTCATTTGATTCAATTAGCTTTGTAGAATGTATTTTACTTTTATTTTATTTAATTAGCTTTGTTTGAATTTTTTTTACTCTCATTTGATTCAAACAGCTTTGTTTGAATATGTTTGACTTTCATTTGATTCAATTAGCTTTGTAGAATGTATTTGACTTTTATTTGATTTAATTAGCTTTGTTTGAATGTGTTTGACTTTCATTTGATTCAATTAGCTTTGTAGAATGTATTTGACTTTCATTTGAATCAAATAACTTTGTTTGACTGTGTTTGACTTTCATTTGATTCAATTTGCTTTATAGAATGTATTTGACTTTCATTTTCTTCAAATAGCTTTGTTTGAATGTGTTTGACTTTCATTTGATTCAATTAGCTTTATAGAATGTATTTGACATTCATTTAATTAAAATAGCTTTGTTTGAACGTGTTTGACTTTCATTTGATTCAATTAGCTTTGTTTGAATGTGTTTGACTTTCATTTAATTCAATTAGCTTTGTAGCATGTATTTAACTTTCATTTGAATCAAATAACTTTGTTTGAATGTGTTTGATTTTCATTTGATTCAATTAGCTTTGTGGAATGTATTTGACTTTCATTTGATTCAAATAGCTTTGTTTGAATGTGTTTGACTTTCATTTGATTCAATTAGCTTTGTAGAATGTATTTGACATTCATTTAATTAAAATAGCTTTGTTTGAACGTGTTTGACTTTCATTTGATTCAATTAGCTTTGTTTGAATGTGTTTGACTTTCATTTGATTCAATTAGCTTTGTAGAATGTATTTGACTTTCATTTGATTCAAATAGCTTTGTTTGAATGTGTTTGACTTTCAATTGATTCAATTAGCTTTGTAGAATGTATTTTACTGTAATTTGATTCAAATAGCTTTGTTTGAATGTGTTTGAATTTCATTTAATTCAATTTGCTTTGTAGAATGCATTTCACTTTCATTTGATTTATATAGCTTTGTTTGAATGTGTTTGACTTTCATTTAAATTAAAAAGCTTTTTTTGAGTGTGTTTGACTTTCATTTGATTTAAAAGACTTTGTTTGAATGTGTTTGACTTTCATTTGATTCAATTAGCTTTGTAGAATGTATTTTATTTTTATTTTATTTTATTAGCTTTGATTGAATTTATTTGACTCTTATTTGATTCAAACATCTTTGTTTGAATGTGTTTGACTTTCATTTGATTCAATTAGCTTTGTAGAATGTATTTGACTTTCATTTGAATCAAATAACTTTGTTTGAATGTGTTTGACTTTCATTTGATTCAATTAGCTTTGTAGAATGTATTTTACTTTTATTTTATTTAATTAGCTTTGTTTGAATTTTTTTTACTCTCATTTGATTCAAACAGCTTTGTTTGAATATGTTTGACTTTCATTTGATTCAATTAGCTTTGTAGAATGTATTTGACTTTTATTTGATTTAATTAGCTTTGTTTGAATGTGTTTGACTTTCATTTGATTCAATTAGCTTTGTAGAATGTATTTGACTTTCATTTGAATCAAATAACTTTGTTTGACTGTGTTTGACTTTCATTTGATTCAATTTGCTTTGTAGAATGTATTTGACTTTCATTTTCTTCAAATAGCTTTGTTTGAATGTGTTTGACTTTCATTTGATTCAATTAGCTTTGTAGAATGTATTTGACATTCATTTAATTAAAATAGCTTTGTTTGAACGTGTTTGACTTTCATTTGATTCAATTAGCTTTGTTTGAATGTGTTTGACTTTCATTTGATTTAGCTTTGTAGAATGTATTTGACTTTCATTTGATTCAAATAGCTTTGTTTGAATGTGTTTGACTTTCAATTGATTCAATTAGCTTTGTAGAATGTATTTTACTGTAATTTGATTCAAATAGCTTTGTTTGAATGTGTTTGAATTTCATTTAATTCAATTTGCTTTGTAGAATGCATTTCACTTTCATTTGATTTATATAGCTTTGTTTGAATGTGTTTGACTTTCATTTAAATTAAAAAGCTTTTTTTGAATGTGTTTGACTTTCATTTGATTTAAAAGACTTTGTTTGAATGTGTTTGACTTTCATTTGATTCAATTAGCTTTGTAGAATGTATTTTATTTTTATTTTATTTAATTAGCTTTGATTGAATTTATTTGACTCTCATTTGATTCAAACAGCTTTGTTTGAATGTGTTTGACTTTCATTTGATTCAATTAGCTTTGTAGAATGTCTTTGACTTTCATTTGAATCAAATAACTTTGTTTGAATGTGTTTGACTTTCATTTCATTCAATTAGCTTTGTAGAATGTATTTTACTTTTATTTTATTTAATTAACTTTGTTTGAATTTATTTTACTCTCATTTGATTCAAACAGCTTTGTTTGAATATGTTTGACTTTCATTTGATTCAATTAGCTTTGTAGAATGTATTTGACTTTTATTTGATTTAATTAGCTTTGTTTGAATGTGTTTGACTTTCATTTGATTCAATTAGCTTTGTAGAATGTATTTGACTTTCATTTGAATCAAATAACTTTGTTTGACTGTGTTGGACTTTCATTTGATTCAATTTGCTTTGTAGAATGTATTTGACTTTCATTTTCTTCAAATAGCTTTGTTTGAATGTGTTTGACTTTCATTTGATTCAATTAGCTTTGTAGAATGTATTTGACATTCATTTAATTAAAATAGCTTTGTTTGAACGTGTTTGACTTTCATTTGATTCAATTAGCTTTGTTTGAATGTGTTTGACTTTCATTTGATTCAATTAGCTTTGTAGAATGTATTTGACTTTTATTTGATTCAAATAGCTTTGTTTGAATGTGTTTGAATTTCATTTAATTCAATTTTCTTTGTAGAATGCATTTCACATTCATTTGATTTATATAGCTTTGTTTGAATGTGTTTGACTTTCATTTAAATTAAAAAGCTTTTTTTTGAATGTGTTTGACTTTCATTTGATTCAATTAGCTTTGTAGAATGTATTTTACTTTTATTTTATTTAATTAGCTTTGTTTGAATTTTTTTTACTGTCATTTGATTCAAACAGCTTTGTTTGAATATGTTTGACTTTCATTTGATTCAATTAGCTTTGTAGAATGTATTTGACTTTTATTTGATTTAATTAGCTTTGTTTGAATGTGTTTGACTTTCATTTGATTCAATTAGCTTTGTAGAATGTATTCGACTTTCATTTGAATCAAATAACTTTGTTTGACTGTGTTGGACTTTCATTTGATTCAATTTGCTTTGTAGAATGTATTTGACTTTCATTTTCTTCAAATAGCTTTGTTTGAATGTGTTTGACTTTCATTTGATTCAATTAGCTTTGTAGAATGTATTTTACTTTTATTTTATTTAATTAGCTTTGTTTGAATTTATTTTACTCTCATTTGATTCAAACAGCTTTGTTTGAATATGTTTGACTTTCATTTGATTCAATTAGCTTTGTAGAATGTATTTGACTTTTATTTGATTTAATTAGCTTTGTTTGAATGTGTTTGACTTTCATTTGATTCAATTAGCTTTGTAGAATGTATTTGACTTTCATTTGAATCAAGTAACTTTGTTTGACTGTGTTGGACTTTCATTTGATTCAATTTGCTTTGTAGAATGTATTTGACTTTCATTTTCTTCAAATAGCTTTGTTTGAATGTGTTTGACTTTCATTTGATTCAATTAGCTTTGTAGAATGTATTTGACATTCATTTAATTAAAATAGCTTTGTTTGAACGTGTTTGACTTTCATTTGATTCAATTAGCTTTGTTTGAATGTGTTTGACTTTCATTTGATTCAATTAGCTTTGTAGAATGTATTTGACTTTTATTTGATTCAAATAGCTTTGTTTGAATGTGTTTGACTTTCAATTGATTCAATTAGCTTTGTAGAATGTATTTTACTGTAATTTGATTCAAATAGCTTTGTTTGAATGTGTTTGAATTTCATTTAATTCAATTTGCTTTGTAGAATGCATTTCACTTTCATTTGATTTATATAGCTTTGTTTGAATGTGTTTGACTTTCATTTAAATTAAAAAGCTTTTTTTGAATGTGTTTGACTTTCATTTGATTTAAAAGACTTTGTTTGAATGTGTTTGACTTTCAATTGATTCAATTAGCTTTGTAGAATGTATTTTACTGTAATTTGATTCAAATAGCTTTGTTTGAATGTGTTTGAATTTCATTTAATTCAATTTGCTTTGTAGAATGCATTTCACTTTCATTTGATTTATATAGCTTTGTTTGAATGTGTTTGACTTTCATTTAAATTAAAAAGCTTTGTTTGAACGTGTTTGACTTTCATTTGATTCAATTAGCTTTGTTTGAATGAGTTTGACTTTCATTTGATTCAATTAGCTTTGTAGAATGTATTTGACTTTTATTTGATTCAAATAGCTTTGTTTGAATGTGTTTGAATTTCATTTAATTCAATTTTCTTTGTAGAATGCATTTCACATTCATTTGATTTATATAGCTTTGTTTGAATGTGTTTGACTTTCATTTAAATTAAAAAGCTTTTTTTGAATGTGTTTGACTTTCATTTGATTCAATTAGCTTTGTAGAATGTATTTTACTTTTATTTTATTTAATTAGCTTTGTTTGAATTTTTTTTACTCTCATTTGATTCAAACAGCTTTGTTTGAATATGTTTGACTTTCATTTGATTCAATTAGCTTTGTAGAATGTATTTGACTTTTATTTGATTTAATTAGCTTTGTTTGAATGTGTTTGACTTTCATTTGATTCAATTAGCTTTGTAGAATGTATTTGACTTTCATTTGAATCAAATAACTTTGTTTGACTGTGTTGGACTTTCATTTGATTCAATTTGCTTTGTAGAGTGTATTTGACTTTCATTTTCTTCAAATAGCTTTGTTTGAATGTGTTTGACTTTCATTTGATTCAATTAGCTTTGTAGAATGTATTTGACATTCATTTAATTAAAATAGCTTTGTTTGAACGTGTTTGACTTTCATTTGATTCAATTAGCTTTGTTTGAATGTGTTTGACTTTCATTTGATTCAATTAGCTTTGTAGAATGTATTTGACTTTCATTTGATTCAAATAGCTTTGTTTGAATGTGTTTGACTTTCAATTGATTCAATTAGCTTTGTAGAATGTATTTTACTGTAATTTGATTCAAATAGCTTTGTTTGAATGTGTTTGACTTTCATTTGATTCAATTTGCTTTGTAGAATGTATTTGACTTTCATTTTCTTCAAATAGCTTTGTTTGAATGTGTTTGACTTTCATTTGATTCAATTAGCTTTGTAGAATGTATTTGACATTCATTTAATTAAAATAGCTTTGTTTGAATGTGTTTGACTTTCATTTAAATTAAAAAGCTTTTTTTGAATGTGTTTTACTTTCATTTGATTCAATTAGCTTTGTAGAATGTATTTTACTTTTATTTTATTTAATTAGCTTTGTTTGAATTTTTTTTACTCTCATTTGATTCAAACAGCTTTGTTTGAATATGTTTGACTTTCATTTGATTCAATTAGCTTTGTAGAATGTATTTGACTTTTATTTGATTGAATTAGCTTTGTTTGAATGTGTTTGACTTTCATTTGATTCAATTAGCTTTGTAGAATGTATTTGACTTTCATTTGAATCAAATAACTTTGTTTGACTGTGTTGGACTTTCATTTGATTCAATTAGCTTTGTAGAATGTATTTGACTTTCATTTGATTCAAATAGCTTTGTTTGAATGTGTTTGACTTTCAATTGATTCAATTAGCTTTGTAGAATGTATTTTACTGTAATTTGATTCAAATAGCTTTGTTTGAATGTGTTTGAATTTCATTTAATTCAATTTGCTTTGTAGAATGCATTTCACTTTCATTTGATTTATATAGCTTTGTTTGAATGTGTTTGACTTTCATTTAAATTAAAAAGCTTTTTTTGAATGTGTTTGACTTTCATTTGATTTAAAAGACTTTGTTTGAATGTGTTTGACTTTCATTTGATTCAATTAGCTTTGTAGAATGTATTTTATTTTTATTTTATTTAATTAGCTTTGTTTGAATTTATTTGACTCTCCTTTGATTCAAATAGCTTTGTTTGAATGTGTTTGACTTTCATTTGATTCAATTAGCTTTGTAGAATGTATTTGACATTCATTTAATTAAAATAGCTTTGTTTGAATGTATTTGACTTTCATTTGGTTCAATTAGCTTTGTTTGAATGTGTTTGACTTTCATTTGATTCAATTAGCTTTGTAGAATGTATTTGACTTTCATTTGATTCAAATAGCTTTGTTTGAATGTGTTTGACTTTCAATTGATTTAATTAGCTTTGTAGAATGTGTTTGACTGTCATTTGATTCAAATAGCTTTGTTTGAATGTGTTTGAATTTCATTTAGATCAATTTGCTTTGTAGAATGCATTTCACTTTCATTTGATTTATATAGCTTTGTTTGAATGTGTTTGACTTTCATTTAAATTAAAAACTTTTTTTGAATGTGTTTGACTTTCATTTGATTTAAAAGACTTTGTTTGAATGTGTTTGACTTTCATTTGATTCAATTAGCTTTGTAGAATGTATTTTATTTTTATTTTATTTAATTAGCTTTGATTGAATTCATTTGACTCTTATTCGATTCAAACAGCTTTGTTTGAATGTGTTTGACTTTCATTTGATTCAATTAGCTTTGTAGAATGTATTTAACTTTCATTTGAATCAAATAACTTTGTTTGACTGTGTTTGACTTTCATTTGATTCAATTAGCTTTGTAGAATGTATATGACATTCATTTAATTAAAATCGCTTTGTTTGAATGTGTTTGACTTTCATTTGGTTCAATTAGCTTTGTTTGAATGTGTTTGACTTTCATTTGATTCATTTAGCTTTGAAGAATGTATTTGACTTTCATTTGATTCAAATAGCTTTGTTTGAATGTGTTTGACTTTCAATTGATTCAATTAGCTTTGTAGAATGTGTTTGACTGTCATTTGATTCAAATAGCTTTGTTTGAATGTGTTTGAATTTCATTTAGATCAATTTGCTTTGTAGAATGCATTTCACTTTCATTTGATTTATATAGCTTTGTTTGAATGTGTTTGACTTTCATTTAAATTAAAAAGCTTTTTTTAAATGTGTTTTGACTTTTATTTGATTTAAAAGGCTTTGTTTGAATGTGTTTGACTTACATTTGATTCAATTAGCTTTGTAGAATGTATTTTACTTTTATTTGATTTAATTAGCTTTGTTTGAATTTATTTGACTCTCCTTTGATTCAAATAGCTTTGTTTGAATGTGTTTGACTTTCATTTGATTCAATTAGCTTTGTAGAATGTATTTGACTTTCATTTGATTCAAATAGCTTTATTTGAATGTGTTTGACTTTCATTTGATTCAATTAGCTTTGTAGAATGTATTTGACTTTCATTTGATTCAAAATCTTTGTTTGAATGTGTTTGACTTTCATTTGATTCAAATAGCTTTGTTTGAATGTGTTTGACTTTCATTTGATTCAATTAGCTTTGTAGAATGTATTTGACTTTCATTTGATTCAAATAGCTTTGTTTGAATGTGTTTGACTTTCAATTGATTCAATTAGCTTTGTAGAATGTGTTTGACTGTCATTTGATTCGAATAGCTTTGTTTGAATGTGTTTAAATTTCATTTAGATCAATTTTCTTTGTAGAATGCATTTCACTTTCATTTGATTTATATAGCTTTGTTTGAATGTGTTTGACTTTCATTTAAATTAAAAACTTTTTTTGAATGTGTTTGACTTTCATTTGATTTAAAAGACTTTGTTTGAATGTGTTTCACTTTCATTTGATTCAATTAGCTTTGTAGAATGTATTTTATTTTTATTTTATTTAATTAGCTTTGATTGAATTTATTTGACTCTTATTCGATTCAAACAGCTTTGTTTGAATGTGTTTGACTTTCATTTGATTCAATTAGCTTTGTAGAATGTATTTAACTTTCATTTGAATCAAATAACTTTGTTTGACTGTGTTTGACTTTCATTTGATTCAATTAGCTTTGTAGAATGTATATGACATTCATTTAATTAAAATAGCTTTGTTTGAATGTGTTTGACTTTCATTTGATTTAATTAGCTTTGTTTGAATGTGTTTGACTTTGATTTGATTCAATTAGCTTTGTAGAATGTATTTGACTTTCATTTGATTCAAATAGCTTTGTTTGAATGTGTTTGACTTTCAATTGATTCAATTAGCTTTGTAGAATGTATTTGACTGTCCTTTGATTCAAATAGCTTTGTTTGAATGTGTTTGTATTTCATTTAATTCAATTTGCTTTGTAGAATGCATTTCACTTTCATTTGATTTATATAGCTTTGTTTGAATGTGTTTGACTTTCATTTAAATTAAAAAGCTTTTTTTTGAATGTGTTTGACTTTCATTTGATTTAAAAGACTTTGTTTGAATGTGTTTGACTTTCGTTTAATTCAATTAGCTTTGTAGAATGTATTTTACTTTTATTTTATTTAATTAGCTTTGATTGACTTTATTTGACTCTCATTTGATTCAAACAGCTTTGTTTGAATGCGTTTGACTTTCATTTGATTCAATTAGCTTTGTAGAATGTATTTGACTTTCATTTGAATCAAATAACTTTGTTTGACTGTGTTTGACTTTCATTTGATTCAATTTGCTTTGTAGAATGTATTTGACTTTCATTTTCTTCAAATAGCTTTGTTTGAATGTGTTTGACTTTCATTCGATTCAATTAGCTCTGTAGAATGTATTTGACATTCATTTAATTAAAATAGCTTTGTTTGAATGTGTTTGACTTTCATTTGGTTCAATTAGCTTTGTTTGAATGTGTTTGACTTTCATTTGATTCAATTAGCTTTGTAGAATGTATTTGACTTTCATTTGATTCAAATAGCTTTGTTTGAATGTGTTTGACTTTCAATTGATTCAATTAGCTTTGTAGAATGTGTTTGACTGTCATTTGATTCAAATAGCTTTGTTTGAATGTGTTTGAATTTCATTTAGATCAATTTGCTTTGTAGAATGCATTTCACTTTCATTTGATTTATATAGCTTTGTTTGAATGTGTTTGACTTTCATTTAAATTAAAAACTTTTTTTGAATGTGTTTGACTTTCATTTGATTTAAAAGACTTTGTTTGAATGTGTTTGACTTTCATTTGATTCAATTAGCTTTGTAGAATGTATTTTATTTTTATTTTATTTAATTAGCTTTGATTGAATTTATTTGACTCTTATTTGATTCAAACAGCTTTGTTTGAATGTGTTTGACTTTCATTTGATTCAATTAGCTTTGTAGAATGTATTTAACTTTCATTTGAATCAAATAACTTTGTTTGACTGTGTTTGACTTTCATTTGATTCAATTAGCTTTGTAGAATGTATATGACATTCATTTAATTAAAATAGCTTTGTTTGAATGTGTTTGACTTTCATTTGGTTCAATTAGCTTTGTTTGAATGTGTTTGACTTTCATTTGATTCAATTAGCTTTGAAGAATGTATTTGACTTTCATTTGATTCAAATAGCTTTGTTTGAATGTGTTTGACTTTCAATTGATTCAATTAGCTTTGTAGAATGTGTTTGACTGTCATTTGATTCAAATAGCTTTGTTTGAATGTGTTTGAATTTCATTTAGATCAATTTGCTTTGTAGAATGCATTTCACTTTCATTTGATTTATATAGCTTTGTTTGAATGTGTTTGACTTTCATTTAAATTAAAAAGCTTTTTTTAAATGTGTTTTGACTTTTATTTGATTTAAAAGGCTTTGTTTGAATGTGTTTGACTTACATTTGATTCAATTAGCTTTGTAGAATGTATTTTACTTTTATTTGATTTAATTAGCTTTGTTTGAATTTATTTGACTCTCCTTTGATTCAAATAGCTTTGTTTGAATGTGTTTGACTTTCATTTGATTCAATTAGCTTTGTAGAATGTATTTGACTTTCATTTGATTCAAATAGCTTTATTTGAATGTGTTTGACTTTCATTTGATTCAATTAGCTTTGTAGAATGTATTTGACTTTCATTTGATTCAAAATCTTTGTTTGAATGTGTTTGACTTTCATTTGATTCAAATAGCTTTGTTTGAATGTGTTTGACTTTCATTTGATTCAATTAGCTTTGTAGAATGTATTTGACTTTCATTTGAGTCAAATAACTTTGTTTGACTGTGTTTGACTTTCATTTGTTTCAATTTGCTTTGTAGAATGTATTTGACTTTCATTTTCTTCAAATAGCTTTGTTTGAATGTGTTTGACTTTCATTTGATTCAATTAGCTTTGTAGAATGTATTTGACATTCATTTAATTAAAATAGCTTTGTTTGAATGTGTTTGACTTTCATTTGATTCAATTAGCTTTGTTTGAATGTGTTTGACATTCAGTTGATTCAATTAGCTTTGTGGAATGTATTTGACTTTCATTTGATTCAAATAGTTTTGTTTGAATGTGTTTGACTTTCATTTGATTCAATTAGCTTTGTAGAATGTATTTTACTGTCATTTGATTCAAATAGCTTTGTTTGAATGTGTTTGAATTTCATTTAGATCAATTTGCTTTGTAGAATGCATTTCACTTTCATTTGATTTATATAGCTTTGTTTGAATGTGTTTGACTTTCATTTAAATTAAAAAGCTTTTTTTAAATGTGTTTTGACTTTTATTTGATTTAAAAGGCTTTGTTTGAATGTGTTTGACTTACATTTGATTCAATTAGCTTTGTAGAATGTATTTTACTTTTATTTGATTTAATTAGCTTTGTTTGAATTTATTTGACTCTCCTTTGATTCAAATAGCTTTGTTTGAATGTGTTTGACTTTCATTTGATTCAATTAGCTTTGTAGAATGTATTTGACTTTCATTTGATTCAAATAGCTTTATTTGAATGTGTTTGACTTTCATTTGATTCAATTAGCTTTGTAGAATGTATTTGACTTTCATTTTCTTCAAATAGCTTTGTTTGAATGTGTTTGACTTTCATTTGATTCAATTAGCTTTGTAGAATGCATTTGACATTCATTTAATTAAAATAGCTTTGTTTGAACGTGTTTGACTTTCATTTGATTCAATTAGCTTTGTTTGAATGTGTTTGACTTTCATTTGATTCAATTAGCTTTGTAGAATGTATTTGACTTTCATTTGATTCAAATAGCTTTGTTTGAATGTGTTTGACTTTCATTTGATTCAATTAGCTTTGTAGAATGTATTTGACATTCATTTAATTAAAATAGCTTTGTTTGAATGTGTTTGACTTTCATTTGATTCAATTAGCTTTGTTTGAATGTGTTTGACATTCAGTTGATTCAATTAGCTTTGTGGAATGTATTTGACTTTCATTTGATTCAAATAGCTTTGTAGAATGTATTTGACTTTCATTTCAATAAATAACTTTGTTTGACTGTGTTTGACTTTCATTTGATTCAATTTGCTTTGTAGAATGTATTTGACTTTCATTTTCTTCAAATAGCTTTGTTTGAATGTGTTTGACTTTCATTTGATTCAATTAGCTTTGTAGAATGTATTTGACATTCATTTAATTAAAATAGCTTTGTTTGAACGTGTTTGACTTTCATTTGATTCAATTAGCTTTGTTTGAATGTGTTTGACTTACATTTGATTCAATTAGCTTTGTAGAATGTATTTTACTTTTATTTGATTTAATTAGCTTTGTTTGAATTTATTTGACTCTCCTTTGATTCAAATAGCTTTGTTTGAATGTGTTTGACTTTCATTTGATTCAATTAGCTTTGTAGAATGTATTTGACTTTCATTTGATTTAAATAGCTTTATTTGAATGTGTTTGACTTTCATTTGATTCAATTAGCTTTATTTGAATGTGTTTTGACTTTCATTTGATTCAATTAGCTTTGTTTGAATGTGTTTGAATTTTTGATTAAGCTTTGTTTGAATGTGTTTGACTTTCATTTGAAACAATTAGCTTTGTTTGAATGTGTTTGACTTTCATTTGATTCAATTAGCTTTGTAGAATGTATTTGACTTTCATTTGATTCAAATAGCTTTGTTTGAATGTGTTTGACTTTCATTTGATTCAATTTGCTTTATAGAATGTATTTGACTTTCATTTTCTTCGAATAGCTTTGTTTGAATGTGTTTGACTTTCATTTGATTCAATTAGCTTTAGAATGTATTTGACATTCATTTAATAAAATAGCTTTGTTTGAATGTGTTTGACTTTCATTTGATTCAAATAGCTTTGTTTGAATGTGTTTGACTTTCATTTGATTCAATTAGCTTTGTAGAATGTATTTGACATTCATTTAATTAAAATAGCTTTGTTTGAACGTGTTTGACTTTCATTTGATTCAATTAGCTTTGTTTGAATGTGTTTGACTTTCATTTGATTCAATTAGCTTTGTAATTGTATTTGACTTTCATTTGATTCAAATAGCTTTGTTTGAATGTGTTTGACTTTCAATTGATTCAATTAGCTTTGTAGAATGAATTTATTGTCATTTGAGTCAAATAGCTTTGTTTGAATGTGTTTGAATTTCATTTAGATCAATTTGCTTTGTAGAATGCATTTCACTTTCATTTGATTTATATAGCTTTGTTTGAACGTGTTTGACTTTCATTTGATTCAATTAGCTTTGTTTGAATGTGTTTGACTTTCATTTGATTCAATTAGCTTTGTAGAATGTATTTGACTTTCATTTGATTCAAATAGCTTTGTTTGAATGTGTTTGACTTTCAATTGATTCAATTAGCTTTGTAGAATGTATTTTACTGTCATTTGATTCAAATAGCTTTGTTTGAATGTGTTTGAATTTCATTTAGATCAATTTGCTTTGTAGAATGCATTTCACTTTCATTTGATTTATATAGCTTTGTTTCAATGTGTTTGACTTTCATTTAAATTAAAAAGCTTTTTTTGAATGTGTTTGACTTTTATTTGATTTAAAAGGCTTTGTTTGAATGTGTTTGACTTTCATTTGATTTAATTAGCCTTGTAGAATGTATTTTACTTTTATTTGATTTAATTAGCTTTGTTTGAATTTATTTGACTCTCCTTTGATTCAAATAGCTTTGTTTGAATGAGTTTGACTTTCATTTGATTCAATTAGCTTTTTAGAATGTATTTGACTTTCATTTGATTCATATAGCTTTTTTTGAATGTGTTTGACTTTCATTTGATTCAATTAGCTTTGTTGAATGTATTTGACTTTCATTTGATTCAAAATCTTTGTTTGAATGTGTTTGACTTTCATTTGATTCAAATAGCTTTGTTTGAATGTGTTTGACTTTCATTTGATTTAATTAGCTTTGTAGAATGTATTTGACTTTCATTTGAGTCAAATAACTTTGTTTGACTGTGTTTGACTTTCATTTGTTTCAATTTGCTTTGTAGAATGTATTTGACTTTCATTTTCTTCAAATAGCTTTGTTTGAATGTGTTGGACTTTCATTTGATTCAATTAGCTTTGTAGAATGTATTTGACATTCATTTAATTAAAATAGCTTTGTTTGAATGTGTTTGACTTTCATTTGATTCAATTAGATTTGTTTGAATGTGTTTAACTTTCATTTGATTCAATTAGCTTTGTAGAATGTATTTGACTTTCATTTGATTCAAATAGCTTTGTTTGAATGTGTTTGACTTTCAATTGATTCAATTAGCTTTGTAGAATGTATTTTACTGTCATTTGATTCAAATAGCATTGTTTTGAATGTGATTGAATTTCATTTAATTTAATTTGCTTTGTAGAATGCATTTCACTTTCATTTGATTTATATAGCTTTGTTTGAATGTGTTTGACTTTCATTTAAATTAAAAAGCTTTTTTTGAATGTGTTTGACTTTTATTTGATTTAAAAGACTTTGTTTGAATGTGTTTGACTTTCATTTGATTCAATTAGCTTTGTAGAATGTATTTTATTTTTATTTTATTTATTTAGCTTTGATAGAATTTATTTGACTCTCATTTGATTCAAACAGCTTTGTTTGAATGTGTTTGACTTTCATTTGATTCAATTAGCTTTGTAGAATGTATTTGACTTTCATTTGATTCAAACAGCTTTGTTTGAATGTGTTTGACTTTCATTTGATTCATTAGCTTTGTAGAATGTATTTGACTTTCATTTGAATCAAATAACTTTGTTTGACTGTGTTTGACTTTCATTTGTTTCAATTTGCTTTGTAGAATGTATTTGACTTTCATTTTCTTCAAATAGCTTTGTTTGAATGTGTTTGACTTTCATTTGATTTAATTAGCTTTGTAGAATGTATTTGACATTCATTTAATTAAAATAGCTTTGTTTGAATGTGTTTGACTTTCATTTGATTCAATTAGCTTTGTTTGAATGTGTTTAACTTTCATTTGATTCAATTTACTTTGTAGAATGTATTTGACTTTCATTTGATTCAAATAGCTTTGTTTGAATGTGTTTGACTTTCAATTGATTCAATTAGCTTTGTAGAATGTATTTTACAGTCATTTGATTCAAATATCTTTGTTTGAATGTGTTTGAATTTCATTTAATTCAATTTGCTTGGTAGAATGCATTTCACTTTCATTTGATTTATATAACTTTGTTTGAATGTGTTTGACTTTCATTTAAAATAAAAACTTTTTTCGAATGTGTTTGACTTTCATTTGATTTAAAAGACTTTGTTTGAATGTGTTTGAATTTCATTTGATTCAATTAGGTTTGTTTGAATGTGTTTTGACTTTCATTTGATTTAATTAGCTTTGATTGAATTTATTTGACTCTCATTTGATTCAAACAGCTTTGTTTGAATGTGTTTGACTTTCATTTGATTCAATTAGCTTTGTAGAATGTATTTGACTTTCATTTGAATCAAATAACTTTGTTTGACTGTGTTTGACTTTCATTTGAATCAATTAGCTTTATTGAATGTATTTGACTTTCATTTGATTCAAAATCTTTGTTTGAATGTGTTTGATTTCATTTGATTCAAATAGCTTTGTTTGAATGTGTTTGACTTTCATTTTATTTAATTAGCTTTGTAGAATGTATTTGACTTTCATTTGAGTCAAATAACTTTGTTTGACTGTGTTTGACTTTCATTTGTTTCAATTTGCTTTGTAGAATGTATTTGACTTTCATTTTCTTCAAATAGCTTTGTTTGAATGTGTTTGACTTTCATTTGATTCAATTAGCTTTGTAGAATGTATTTGACATTCATTTAATTAAAATAGCTTTGTTTGAATGTGTTTGACTTTCATTTGATTCAATTAGATTTGTTTGAATGTGTTTAACTTTCATTTGATTCAATTAGCTTTGTAGAATGTATTTGACTTTCATTTGATTCAAATAGCTTTGTTTGAATGTGTTTGACTTTCAATTGATTCAATTAGCTTTGTAGAATGTATTTTACTGTGATTTGATTCAAATAGCATTGTTTGAATGTGTTTGAATTTCATTTAATTCAATTTGCTTGGTAGAATGCATTTCACTTTCATTTGATTTATATAACTTTGTTTGAATGTGTTTGACTTTCATTTAAAATAAAAACTTTTTTCGAATGTGTTTGACTTTCATTTGATTTAAAAGACTTTGTTTGAATGTGTTTGACTTTCATTTGATTCAATTAGCTTTGTAGAATGTATTTTATTTTTATTTTATTTAATTAGCTTTGATTGAATTTATTTGACTCTCTTTTGATTCAAACAGCTTTGTTTGAATGTGTTTGACTTTCATTTGATTCAATTAGCTTTGTAGAATGTATTTGACTTTCATTTGAATCAAATAACTTTGTTTGACTGTGTTTGACTTTCATTTCATTCAATTTGCTTTGTAGAATGTATTTGACTTTCATTTTCTTCAAATAGCTTTGTTTGAATGTGTTTGACTTTCATTTGATTCAATTAGCTTTGTAGAATGTATTTGACATTCATTTAATTTAAATAGCTTTGTTTGAACGTGTTTGACTTTCATTTGATTCAATTAGCTTTGTTTGAATGTGTTTGACTTTCATTTGATTCAATTAGCTTTGTAGAATGTATTTGACTTTCATTTGATTCAAATAGCTTTGTTTGAATGTGTTTGACTTTCAATTGATTCAATTAGCTTTGTAGAATGTATTTTACTGTCATTTGATTCAAATAGCTTTGTTTGAATGTGTTTGAATTTCATTTAGATCAATTTGCTTTGTAGAATGCATTTCACTTTCATTTGATTTATATAGCTTTGTTTGAATGTGTTTGACTTTCATTTCAATTAAAAAGCTTTTTTTGAATGTGTTTGACTTTCATTTGATTTAAAAGGCTTTGTTTGAATGTGTTTGACTTTCATTATATTTAATTAGCGTTGTAGAATGTATTTTACTTTTATTTGATTTAATTAGCTTTGTTTGAATTTATTTGACTCTCCTTTGATTCAAATAGCTTTGTTTGAATGAGTTTGACTTTCATTTGATTCAATTAGCTTTATAGAATGTATTTGACTTTCATTTGATTCATATAGCTTTATTTGAATGTGTTTGACTTTCATTTGATTCAATTAGCTTTATTGAATGTATTTAACTTTCATTTGATTCAAAATCTTTGTTTGAATGTGTTTGATTTCATTTGATTCAAATAGCTTGTTTGAATGTGTTTGACTTTCAATTGATTTAATTAGCTTTGTAGAATGTATTTGACTTTCATTTGAGTCAAATAACTTTGTTTGACTGTGTTTGACTTTCATTTGATTCAATTAGCTTTGTAGAATGTATTTGACATTCATTTAATTTAAATAGCTTTGTTTGAACGTGTTTGACTTTCATTTGATTCAATTAGCTTTGTTTGAATGTGTTTGACTTTCATTTGATTCAATTAGCTTTGTAGAATGTATTTGACTTTCATTTGATTCAAATAGCTTTGTTTGAATGTGTTTGACTTTCAATTGATTCAATTAGCTTTGTAGAATGTATTTTACTGTCATTTGATTCAAATAGCTTTGTTTGAATGTGTTTGAATTTCATTTAGATCAATTTGCTTTGTAGAATGCATTTCACTTTCATTTGATTTATATAGCTTTGTTTGAATGTGTTTGACTTTCATTTCAATTAAAAAGCTTTTTTTTGAATGTGTTTGACTTTCATTTGATTTAAAAGGCTTTGTTTGAATGTGTTTGACTTTCATTATATTTAATTAGCGTTGTAGAATGTATTTTACTTTTATTTGATTTAATTAGCTTTGTTTGAATTTATTTGACTCTCCTTTGATTCAAATAGCTTTGTTTGAATGAGTTTGACTTTCATTTGATTCAATTAGCTTTATAGAATGTATTTGACTTTCATTTGATTCATATAGCTTTATTTGAATGTGTTTGACTTTCATTTGATTCAATTAGCTTTATTGAATGTATTTTGACTTTCATTTGATTCAAAATCTTTGTTTGAATGTGTTTGATTTCATTTGATTCAAATAGCTTGTTTGAATGTGTTTGACTTTCAATTGATTTAATTAGCTTTGTAGAATGTATTTGACTTTCATTTGAGTCAAATAACTTTGTTTGACTGTGTTTGACTTTCATTTGTTTCAATTTGCTTTGTAGAATGTATTTGACTTTCATTTTCTTCAAATAGCTTTGTTTGAATGTGTTTGACTTTCATTTGATTCAATTAGCTTTGTAGAATGTATTTGACATTCATTTAATTAAAATAGCTTTGTTTGAATGTGTTTGACTTTCATTTGATTCAATTAGATTTGTTTGAATGTGTTTAACTTTCATTTGATTCAATTAGCTTCGTAGAATGTATTTGACTTTCATTTGATTCAAATAGCTTTTGTTTGAATGTGTTTGACTTTCAATTGATTCAATTAGCTTTGTAGAATGTATTTTACTGTCATTTGATTCAAATATCTTTGTTTGAATGTGTTTGAATTTCAATTAATTCAATTTGCTTGGTAGAATGCATTTCACTTTCATTTGATTTATATAACTTTGTTTGAATGTGTTTGACTTTCATTTAAAATAAAAACTTTTTTTCGAATGTGTTTGACTTTCATTTGATTTAAAAGACTTTGTTTGAATGTGTTTGACTTTCATTTGATTCAATTAGCTTTGTAGAATGTATTTTATTTTTATTTTATTTAATTAGCTTTGATTGAATTTATTTGACTCTCATTTGATTCAAACAGCTTTGTTTGAATGTGTTTGACTTTCATTTGATTCAATTAGCTTTGTAGAATGTATTTGACTTTAATTTGAATCAAATAACTTTGTTTGAATGTGTTTGAATTTCATTTAGATACATTTGCTTTGTAGAATGCATTTCACTTTCATTTGATTTTCATAGCTTTGTTTGAATGTGTTTGACTTTCATTTGATTTAAAAGGCTTTGTTTGAATGTGTTTGACTTTCATTTGATTCAATTAGCTTTGTAGAATGTATTTTACTTTTATTTAATTTAATTAGCTTTGTTTGAATTTATTTGACTCTCCTTTGATTCAAATAGCTTTGTTTGAATGTGTTTGACTTTCATTTGATTCAATTAGCTTTATAGAATGTATTTTGACTTTCATTTGATTCATATAGCTTTATTTGAATGTGTTTGACTTTCATTTGATTCAATTAGCTTTCTAGAATGTATTTGACTTTCATTTGATTCAAAATCTTTGTTTGAATGTGTTTGACTTTCATTTGATTCAATTAGCTTTCTCGAATGTATTTGACTTTCATTTGAGTCAAATAACTTTGTTTGACTGTGTTTTGACTTTCATTTGTTTCAATTTGCTTTGTAGAATGTATTTGACTTTCATTTTCTTCAAATAGCTTTGTTTGAATGTGTTTGACTTTCATTTGATTCAATTAGCTTTGTAGAATGTATTTGACATCCATTTAATTAAAATAGCTTTGTTTGAATGTGTTTGACTTTCATTTGATTCAATTAGCTTTGTTTGAATGTGTTTGACTTTCATTTGATTCAATTAGCTTTGTAGAATGTATTTTGACTTTCATTTGATTCAAATAGCTTTGTTTGAATGTGTTTGACTTTCAATTGATTCAATTAGCTTTGTAGAATGTATTTTACTGTCTTTTGATTCAATTAGCTTTGTTAGAATGTGTTTTGAATTTCATTTAATTCAATTTGCTTTGTAGAATGCATTTCACTTTCATTTTATTTATATAGCTTTGTTTGAATGTGTTTGACTTTCATTTAAATTAAAAAGCTTTTTTTGAATGTGTTTGACTTTCATTTGATTTAAAAGGCTTTGTTTGAATGTGTTTGACTTTCATTTTGATTCAATTAGCTTTGTAGAATGTATTTTACTTTTATTTGATTTAATTAGCTTTGTTTGAATTTATTTGACTCTCCTTTGATTCAAATAGCTTTGTTTGAATGTGTTTGACTTTAATTTGATTCAATTAGCTTTGTAGAATGTATTTGACTTTCATTTGATTCAAATAGCTTTTATTTGAATGTGTTTGACTTTCATTTGATTCAATTAGCTTTGTAGAATGTATTTGACTTTCATTTGATTCAAAATCTTTGTTTGAATGTGATTGACTTTCATTTGATTCAAATAGCTTTGTTTGAATGTGTTTGACTTTCATTTGATTCAATTAGCTTTGTAGAATGTATTTGACTTTCATTTGAGTCAAATAACTTTGTTTGACTGTGTTTGACTTTCATTTGTTTCAATTTGCTTTGTTGAATGTATTTGACTTTCATTTTCTTCAAATAGCTTTGTTTGAATGTGTTTGACTTTCATTTGATTCAATTAGCTTTGTAGAATGTATTTGACATTCATTTAATTAAAATAGCTTTGTTTGAATGTGTTTGACATTCATTTGATTCAATTAGCTTTGTTTGAATGTGTTTGACTTTATTTGATTCAATTAGCTTGGTAGAATGTATTTGACTTTCATTTGATTCAAATAGCTTTGTTTGAATGTGTTTGACTTTCAATTGATTCAATTAGCTTTGTAAAATGTGTTTGACTGTCATTTGATTCAAATAGCTTTGTTTGAATGTGTTTGAATTTCATTTAGATACATTTGCTTTGTAGAATGCATTTCACTTTCATTTGATTTTCATAGCTTTGTTTGAATGTGTTTGACTTTCATTTAAATTAAAAAGCTTTTTTTGAATGTGTTTGACTTTTATTTGATTTAAAAGGCTTTGTTTGAATGTGTTTGACTTTCATTTGATTCAATTAGCTTTGTAGAATGTATTTTACTTTTATTTGATTTAATTAGCTTTGTTTGAATTTATTTGTCTCTCCTTTGATTCAAATAGCTTTGTTTGAATGTGTTTGACTTTCATTTGATTCAATTAGCTTTATAGAATGTATTTGACTTTCATTTGATTCATATAGCTTTATTTGAATGTGTTTGACTTTCATTTGATTCAATTAGCTTTGTAGAATGTATTTGACTTTCATTTGATTCAAAATCTTTGTTTGAATGTGTTTGACTTTCATTTGATTCAATTAGCTTTCTAGAATGTATTTGACTTTCATTTGAGTCAAATAACTTTGTTTGACTGTGTTTGACTTTCATTTGTTTCAATTTGCTTTGTAGAATGTATTTGACTTTCATTTTCTTCAAATAGCTTTGTTTGAATGTGTTTGACTTTCATTTGATTCAATTAGCTTTGTAGAATGTATTTGAATTTCATTTAATTAAAATAGCTTTGTTTGAATGTGTTTGACTTTCATTTGAAACAATTAGCTTTGTTTGAATGTGTTTGACTTTCATTTGATTCAATTAGCTTTGTAGAATGTATTTGACTTTCATTTGATTCAAATAGCTT
>NW_018742355.1:0-40017 GCF_001683475.1 Chenopodium quinoa
AAATAAAAGTAAAATACATTCTACAAAGCTAATTGAATAAAATGAAAGTCAAACACATTAAACAAAGTCTTTTAAAATTATGAAAGTCAAACACATTAAAAAAAAGCTTTTTAATTTAAATGAAAGTCAAACACATTCAAACAAAGCTATATAAATCAAATGAAAGTGAAATGCATTCTACAAAGCAAATTGAATTAAATGAAAGTCAAACACATTCAAACAAAGATTTGAATCAAATGAAAGTCAAATACATTCTACAAAGCTAATTGAATCAAATGAAAGTCAAACACATTCAAATAAAGCTATTTCAATCAAATGAAAGTCAAATACATTCTACAAAGCTAATTGAATCAAATGAAAGTCAAACACATTCAAACAAAGCTAATTGAATCAAATGAAAGTCAAACACATTCAAACAAAGCTATTTTAATTAAATGAATGTCAAATACATTCTACAAAGCTAATTAAATCAAATAAAAGTCAAACACATTCAAAACAAAGCTATTGAAGAAATGAAAGTCAAATACATTCTACAAAGCAAATTGAAACAAATGAAAGTCAAACACAGTCAAACAAAGTTATTTGATCAAATGAAAGTCAAATACATTCTACAAAGCTAATTGAATCAAATGAAAGTCAAACACATTCAAACAAAGCTATTTGAATCAAATGAGAGTCAAATAAATTTAAACAAAGCTAATTAAATCAAATAAAAGTAAAATACATTCTACAAAGCTAATTGAATCAAATGAAAGTCAAAACACATTCAAACAAGCTTTTAAATCAAATGAAAGTCAAACACATTCAAAAAAAGCTTTTTAATTTGAATGAAAGTCAAACACATTCAAACAAAGCTATATAAATCAAATGAAAGTGAAATACATTCTACAAAGCAAATTAATTAAATGAAATTCAAACACATTCAAACAAAGCTATTTGAATCAAATTACAGTCAAACACATTCTACAAAGCAAATTGAATTAAATGAAATTCAAACACATTCAAACAAAGCTATTTGAATCAAATGACAGTAAATACATTCTACAAAGCTAATTGAATCAATGAAAGTCAAACACATTCAAACAAAGCTATTTGAATCAAATGAAAGTCAAATACATTCTACAAAGCTAATTGAATCAAATGAAAGTCAAACACATTCAAACAAGCTAATTGAATCAAATGAAAGTCAAACACATTCAAACAAAGCTATTTGAAGAAAATGAAGTCAAATACATTCTACAAAGCAAATTGAATCAAATGAAAGTCAAACACAGTCTAACAAAGTTATTTGATTCAAATGAAAGTCAAATACATTCTACAAAGCTAATTGAATCAAATGAAAGTCAAACACATTCAAACAAAGCTGTTTGAATCAAATGAGAGTCAAATAAATTCAAACAAAGCTAATTAAATAAAATAAAAGTAAAATACATTCTACAAAGCTAATTGAATCAAATGAAAGTCAAAACACATTCAAACAAATTCTTTTAAATCAAATGAAAGTCAAACACATTCAAAAAAAGCTTTTTAATTTAAATGAAAGTCAAACACATTCAAACAAAGCTATATAAATCAAATGAAAGTGAAATGCATTCTAGAAAGAAAATTGAATTAAATGAAATTCAAACACATTCAAACAAAGCTATTTGAATCAAATGACAGTAAAATACATTCTACAAAGCTAATTGAATCAAATGAAAGTCAAACACATTCAAACAAAGCTATTTGAATCAAATGAAAGTCAAATACATTCTACAAAGCTAATTGAATCAAATGAAAGTCAAACACATTCAACAAAGCTAATGAATCAAATGAAAGTCAAACACATTCAAACAAAGCTATTTTAATTAAATGAATGTCAAATACATTCTACAAAGCTAATTGAATCAAATGAAAGTCAAACACATTCAAACAAAGCTATTTGAAGAAAATGAAAGTCAAATACATTCTACAAAGCAAATTGAATCAAATGAAAGTCAAACACAGTCAAACAAAGTTATTTGATTCAAATGAAAGTCAAATACATTCTACAAAGCTAATTGAATCAAATGAAAGTCAAACACATTCAAACAAAGCAGTTTGAATCAAATGAGAGTCAAATAAATTCAAACAAAGCTAATTAAATAAAATAAAAGTAAAATACATTCTACAAAGCTAATTGAATCAAATGAAAGTCAAACACATTCAAAAAAAAGTCTTTTAAATCAAATGAAAGTCAAACACATTCAAAAAAAGCTTTTTAATTTAAATGAAAGTCAAACACATTCAAACAAAGCTATATAAATCAAATGAAAGTGAAATGCATTCTACAAAGCAAATTGAATTAAATGAAATTCAAACACATTCAAACAAAGCTATTGAATCAAATG
Source organism: Chenopodium quinoa (assembly GCF_001683475.1). NCBI lineage: Eukaryota > Viridiplantae > Streptophyta > Magnoliopsida > Caryophyllales > Amaranthaceae > Chenopodium > Chenopodium quinoa. The sequence goes on from NW_018742355.1 coordinate 2,370, forward strand.
ACAGTAAATACATTCTACAAAGCTAATTGAATCAATGAAAGTCAAACACATCAAAGCTATTGAATCAAATGAAAGTCAAATACATTCTACAAAGCTAATTGAATCAAATGAAAGTCAAACACATTCAAACAAAGCTATTGAATCAAATGAAAGTTTCAAACAAAGCTATTTCAAAATGAATGTCAAATACATTCTACAAAGCTAATTGAATCAAATGAAAGTCAAACACATTCAAACAAAGCTATTTAAAGAAAATGAAAGTCAAATACATTCTACAAAGCAAATTGAATCAAATGAAAGTCAAACACATTCAAACAAAGCTGTTTGAATCAAATGAGAGTCAAATAAATTCAAACAAAGCTAATTAAATAAAATAAAAGTAAAATACATTCTACAAAGCTAATTGAATCAAATGAAAGTCAAACACATTCAAACAAATTCTTTTAAATCAAATGAAAGTCAAACACATTCAAAAAAAGTTTTTAATTTAAATGAAAGTCAAACACATTCAAACAAAGCTATATAAATCAAATGAAAGTGAAATGCATTCTAGAAAGAAAATTGAATTAAATGAAATTCAAACACATTCAAACAAGCTATTTGAATCAAATGACAGTAAAATACATTCTACAAAGCTAATTGAATCAATTGAAAGTCAAACACATTCAAACAAAGCTATTTGAATCAAATGAAAGTCAAATACATTACAAAGCTAATTGAATCAAATGAAAGTCAAACACATTCAAACAAAGCTAATTGAATCAAATGAAAGTCAAACACATTCAAACAAAGCTATTTTAATTAAATGAATGTCAAATACATTCTACAAAGCTAATTAAATCAAATAAAAGTCAAACACATTCAAACAAAGCTATTGAAGAAAATGAAAGTCAAATACATTCTACAAAGCAAATTGAAACAAATGAAAGTCAAACACAGTCAAACAAAGTTATTTGACTCAAATGAAAGTCAAATACATCTACAAAGCTAATTGAATCAAATGAAAGTCAAACACATTCAAACAAAGCTATTTGAATCAAATGAGAGTCAAATAAATTTAAACAAAGCTAATTAAATCAAATAAAAGTAAAATACATTCTACAAAGCTAATTGAATCAAATGAAAGTCAAACACATTCAAACAACGCCTTTTAAATCAAATGAAAGTCAAACACATTTAAAAAAAAGCTTTTTAATTTGAATGAAAGTCAAACACATTCAAACAAAGCTATATAAATCAAATGAAAGTGAAATACATTCTACAAAGCAAATTATATTAAATGAAATTCAAACACATTCAAACAAAGCTATTTGAATCAAATTGTCAAACACATTCTACAAAGCAAATTGAATTAAATGAAATTCAAACACAAACAAAGCTATTTGAATCAAATGACAGTAAATACATTCTACAAAGCTAATTGAATCAATTGAAAGTCAAACACATTTAAACAAAGCTATTTGAATCAAATGAAAGTCAAAATACATTCTACAAAGCTAATTGAATCAAATGAAAGTCAAACACATTCAAACAAAGCTAATTGAATCAAATGAAAGTCAAACACATTCAAACAAAGCTATTTGAAGAAAATGAAAGTCAAATACATTCTACAAAGCAAATTGAATCAAATGAAAGTCAAACACAGTCTAACAAAGTTATTTGATTCAAATGAAAGTCAAATACATTCTACAAAGCTAATTGAATCAAATGAAAGTCAAACACATTCAAACAAAGCTGTTTGAATCAAATGAGAGTCAAATAAATTCAAACAAAGCTAATTAAATAAAATAAAAGTAAAATACATTCTACAAAGCTAATTGAATCAAATGAAAGTCAAACACATTCAAACAAATTCTTTTAAATCAAATGAAAGTCAAACACATTCAAAAAAAGCTTTTTAATTTAAATGAAAGTCAAACACATTCAAACAAAGCTATATAAATCAAATGAAAGTGAAATGCATTCTAGAAAGAAAATTGAATTAAATGAAATTCAAACACATTCAAACAAAGCTATTTGAATCAAATGACAGTAAAATACATTCTACAAAGCTAATTGAATCAATTGAAAGTCAAACACATTCAAACAAAGCTATTTGAATCAAATGAAAGTCAAATACATTCTACAAAGCAATTAATCAAATGAAAGTCAAACACATTCAAACAAAGCTATTGAATCAAATGAAAGTCAAACACATTCAAACAAAGCAATGAATGTCAAATACATTCTACAAAGCTAATTGAATCAAATGAAAGTCAAACACATTCAAACAAAGCTATTTGAAGAAAATGAAAGTCAAATACATTCTACAAAGCAAATTGAATCAAATGAAAGTCAAACACAGTCAAACAAAGTTATTTGATTCAAATGAAAGTCAAATACATTCTACAAAGCTAATTGAATCAAATGAAAGTCAAACACATTCAAACAAAGCAGTTTGAATCAAATGAGAGTCAAATAAATTCAAACAAAGCTAATTAAATAAAATAAAAGTAAATACATTCTACAAAGCTAATTGAATCAAATGAAAGTCAAACACATTCAAACAAAGTCTTTTAAATCAAATGAAAGTCAAACACATTCAAAAAAAGCTTTTTAATTTAAATGAAAGTCAAACACATTCAAACAAAGCTATATAAATCAAATGAAAGTGAAATGCATTCTACAAAGCAAATTGAATTAAATGAAATTCAAACATTCAAACAAAGCTATTTGAATCAAATGACAGTAAAATACATTCTACAAAGCTAATTGAATCAATTGAAAGTCAAACACATTCAAACAAAGCTATTTGAATCAAATGAAAGTCAAATACATTCTACAAAGCTAATTGAATCAAATGAAAGTCAAACACATTCAAACAAAGCTAATTGAATCAAATGAAAGTCAAACACATTCAAACAAAGCTATTTCAATTAAATGAATGTCAAATACATTCTACAAAGCTAATTGAATCAAATGAAAGTCAAACACATTCAAACAAAGCTATTTGAAGAAAATGAAAGTCAAATACATTCTACAAAGCAAATTGAATCAAATGAAAGTCAAACACATTCAAACAAAGCTGTTTGAATCAAATGAGAGTCAAATAAATTCAAACAAAGCTAATTAAATAAAATAAAAGTAAAATACATTCTACAAAGCTAATTGAATCAAATGAAAGTCAAACACATTCAAACAAATTCTTTTAAATCAAATGAAAGTCAAACACATTCAAAAAAAGGTTTTTAATTTAAATGAAAGTCAAACACATTCAAACAAAGCTATATAAATCAAATGAAAGTGAAATGCATTCTAGAAAGAAATTGAATTAAATGAAATTCAAACACATTCAAACAAAGCTATTTGAATCAAATGACAGTAAAATACATTCTACAAAGCTAATTGAATCAATTGAAAGTCAAACACATTCAAACAAAGCTATTTGAATCAAATGAAAGTCAAATACATTCTACAAAGCTAATTTAATCAAATGAAAGTCAAACACATTCAAACAAAGCTAATTGAATCAAATGAAAGTCAAACAAAGCTATTTTAATTAAATGAATGTCAAATACATTCTACAAAGCTAATTGAATCAAATGAAAGTCAAACACATTCAAACAAAGCTATTTGAAGAAAATGAAAGTCAAATACATTCTACAAAGCAAATTGAATCAAATGAAAGTCAAACACAGTCAAACAAAGTTATTGATTCAAATGAAAGTCAAATACATTCTACAAAGCTAATTGAATCAAATGAAAGTCAAACACATTAAAAAAGCTTTTTAATTTAAATGAAAGTCAAACACATTCAAACAAAGCTATATAAATCAAATGAAAGTGAAATGCATTCTACAAAGCAAATTGAATTAAATGAAAGTCAAACACATTCAAACAAAGATTTCGAATCAAATGAAAAGTCAAATACATTCTACAAAGCTAATTGAATCAAATGAAAATCAAACACATTCAAATAAAGCTATTTCAATCAAATGAAAGTCAAATACATTCTACAAAGCTAATTGAATAAATGAAAGTCAAACACATTCAAACAAAGCTATATGAATCAAATGAGAGTCAAATAAATTTAAAAAAAGCTAATTAAATTCAAATAAAAGTAAAATACATTCTACAAAGCTAATTGAATCAAATGAAAGTCAAACACATTCAAACAAAGCCTTTTAAATCAAATGAAAGTCAAAACACATTAAAAAAAAAGCTTTTTAATTTGAATGAAAGTCAAACTCATTCAAACAAAGCTATATAAATCAAATGAAAGTGAAATGCATTCTACAAAGCAAATTATATTAAATGAAATTCAAACACATTCAAACAAACTATTTGAATCAAATTACAGTCAAACACATTCTACAAAGCAAATTGGAATTAAATGAAATTCAAACACATTCAAACAAAGCTATTTGAATCAAATGACAGTAAAATACATTCTACAAAGCTAATTGAATCAATTGAAAGTCAAACACATTCAAACAAAGCTATTTGAATCAATGAAAGTCAAATACATTCTACAAAGCTAATTGAATCAAATGAAAGTCAAACACATTCAAACAAAGCTAATTGAATCAAATGAAAAGTCAAACACATTCAAACAAAGCTATTTGAAGAAAATGAAAGTCAAATACATTCTACAAAGCAAATTGAATCAAATGAAAGTCAAACACAGTTTAACAAAGTTATTTGATTCAAATGAAAGTCAAATACATTCTACAAAGCTAATTGAATCAAATGAAAGTCAAACACATTCAAACAAAAGCTGTTTGAATCAAATGAGAGTCAAATAAATTCAAACAAAGCTAATTAAATAAAATAAAAGTAAAATACATTCTACAAAGCTAATTGAATCAAATGAAAGTCAAACACATTCAAACAAAGTCTTTTAAATGAAATGAAAGTCAAACACATTCAAAAAAAGCAATATAAATCAAATGAAAGTCAAACACATTCAAAACAAAGCTATATAAATCAAATGAAAGTGAAATGCATTCTACAAAGCAAATTGAAATTAAATGAAATTCAAAACACATTCAAACCAAGCTATTTGAATCAAATGACAGTAAAATACATTCTACAAAGCTAATTGAATCAATTGAAAGTCAAACACATTCAAACAAAGCTATTTGAATCAAATGAAAGTCAAATACATTCTACAAAGCTAATTGAATCAAATGAAAGTCAAACACATTCAAAACAAAGCTAATTGAATCAAATGAAAGTCAAACACATTCAAACAAAGCTATTTTAATTAAATGAATGTCAAATACATTCTACAAAGCTAATTGAATCAAATGAAAGTCAAACACATTCAAACAAAGCTATTTGAAGAAAATGAAAGTCAAATACATTCTACAAAGCAAATTGAATCAAATGAAAGTCAAAAAACAGTCAAACAAAGTTTAATTTGATTCAAATGAAAATCAAATACATTCTACAAAGCTAATTGAATCAAATGAAAGTCAAACACATTCAAACAAAGCTGTTTGAATCAAATGAGAGTCACAAATAAATTAAAACAACAAAGCTAATTATATAAAATAAAAGTAAAATACATTCTACAAAGCTAATTGAATCAAATGAAAGTCAAACACATTCAAACAAAGTCTTTTTAAATCAAATGAAAGTCAAACACATTCAAAAAAAAGCTTTTAATTTAAATGAAAGTCAAACACATATCAAACACAAAGCAAATTGAATTAAATGAAATTCAAACACATTCAAACAAAGCTATTTTGAATCAAATGACAGTAAAATACATTCTACAAAGCTAATTGAATCAATTGAAAGTCAAACACATTCAAACAAAGCTATTTGAATCAAATGAAAGTCAAATACATTCTACAAAGCTAATTGGAATCATATGAAAGTCAAACACATTCAAACAAAGCTAATTGAATCAAAATGAAAGTTCAAACAACACATTCAAACAAAGCTATTTGAAGAAAATGAAAGTCAAATACATTCTACAAAGCAAATTGAATCAAATGAAATTCAAACACAGTCAAACAAAGTTTTTGATTCAAATGAAAGTCAAACACATTCTACAAAGCTAATTGAATCAAATGAAAGTCAAACACATTCAAACAAAGCTGTTTGAATCAAATAAGAGTCAAATAAATTCAAACAAAGCTAATTAAATAAAATAAAAGTAAAAAACATTCTACAAAGCTAATTGAATCAAATGAAAGTCAAACACATTCAAACAAAGTCTTTTAAATCAAATGAAAGTCAAAACACATTCAAAAAAAGCTTTTTAATTTAAATGAAAGTCAAACACATTCAAACAAAGCTATATAAATCAAATGAAAGTGAAATGCATTCTACAAAGCAAATTGAATTAAATGAAATTCAAACACATTCAAACAAAGCTATTTGAATCAAATGACAGTAAAATACATTTTACAAAGCTAATTGAATCAATTGAAAGTCAAACACATTCAAACATCAAATGAAAGTCAAATACATTCTACAAAAGCTAATTGAATCAAATGAAAGTCAAACACATTCAAACAAAGCTAATTGAATCAAATGAAAGTCAAACACATTCAAACAAAGCTATTTTAATTAAATGAATGTCAAATACATTCTACAAAGCTAATTAAATCAAATAAAAGTCAAACACATTCAAACAAAGCTATTGGAAGAAAATGAAAGTCAAATACATTCTACAAAGCAAATTGAAACAAATGAAAGTCAAGCACAGTCAAACAAAGTTATTTGACTCAAATGAAAAGTCAAATACATTTACAAAGCTAATTGAATCAAATGAAAGTCAAACACATTCAAACAAAGCTATTTGAATCAAATGAAAGTCAAACACATTCAAACAAAGATTTTGAATCAAATGAAAGTCAAATACATTCTACAAAGCTAATTGAATCAAATGAAAGTCAAACACATTCAAAATAAAGCTATTTCAATCAAATGAAAGTCAAATGCATACAAAGCAAATTGAATCAAATGAAATTCAAACACATTCAAACAAAGCTATTTGAATCAAATGAAAGTCAAATTCATTGTACAAAGCTAATTGAATAAAATGAAAGTCAAACACATTCAAACAAAGCTATTTGAATCAAATAAAAGTAAAATATACAAAGCTAAATAAATCAAATGAAAGTCAAACACATTAAAACAAAGTCTTTTAAATCAAATGAAAGTCAAACACATTCAAAAAAGCTTTTTAATTTAAATTGAAAGTCAAACACATTCAAACAAAGCTATTTGAACCAAATGAAAGTCAAATACATTCTAAACAAAGCTAATTGAATCAAAAGAAATCAAAACACATTCAAACATAAAGCTCTAATTGAATCAAATGAAAGTCAAACACATTCAAACAAAGCTATTTTGAAGAAAAATGAAAGTCAAATACATTCTACAAAGCAAATTGAATCAAATGAAATTCAAACACAGTCAAACAAAAACAATGTTTTTGAATTCAAACGGAAAGTCAAATACATTCTACAAAGCTAATTGAATCAAAATGAAAGTCAAACACATTCAAACAAAGCTGTTTGAATCAAATGAGAGTCAAATAAATTCAAACAAAGCTAATTAAATAAAATAAAAGTAAAATACATTCTACAAAGCTAATTGAATCAAATGAAAGTCAAACACATTCAAACAAAGTCTTTTAAATCAAATGAAAGTCAAACACATTAAAAAAAAGCTTTTTAATTTAAATGAAAGTCAAACACATTCAAACAAAGCTATATAAATCAAATGAAAGTGAAATGCATTCTACAAAGCAAATTGAATTAAATGAAATTCAAACACATTCAAACAAAAGCTATTTGAATCAAATGACAGTCAAATACATTCTACAAAGCTAATTGAATCAATTAAAGTCAAACACATAAACAAAGCTATTTGAATCAAATGAAAGTCAAAACATTACAAAGCTAATTGAATCAAATGAAAGTCAAACACATTCAAACAAAATAATTAAATCAAAATGAAAGTCAAATACATTCAAACAAAGCTATTTTAATTAAAATGAATGTCAAATACATTCTACAAAGCTAATTGAATCAAATGAAAGTCAAACACATTCAAACAAAAGCTATTTGAAGAAAATGAAAGTCAAATACATTCTACAAAGCAAATTGAATCAAATGAAAGTCAAACACAGTCAAACAAAAGTATTTGATTCAAATGAAAGTCAAATACATTCTACAAAGCTAATTGAATCAAATGAAAGTCAAACACATTCAAACAAAGCTGTTTGAATCAAATGAGAGTCAAATAAATTCAAACAAAGCTAATTAAATAAAATAAAAGTAAAATACATTCTACAAAGCTAATTGAATCAAATGAAAGTCAAACACATTCAAACAAAGCCTTTTAAATCAAATGAAAGTCAAACACATTAAAAAAAAGCTTTTTAATTTAAATGAAAGTCAAAACACATTCAAACAAAGCTATATAAATCAAATGAAAGTGAAATGCATTCTACAAAGCAAATTGAATTAAATGAAATTCAAACACATTCAAACAAAGCTATTTGAATCAAATGACAGTAAAATACATTTACAAACTAATTGAATCAATTGAAAGTCAAACAATTCAAACAAAGCTATTTGAATCAAATGAAAGTCAAATACATTCTACAAAGCTAATTGAATCAAATGAAAGTCAAACACATTCAAACAAAGCTAATGAATCAAATGAAAGTCAAACACATTCAAACAAAGCTATTTTAATTAAATGAATGTCAAAATACATTCTACAAAGCTAATTGAATCAAATGAAAGTCAAACACATTCAAACAAAGCTATTTGAAGAAAATGAAAGTCAAATACATTCTACAAAGCAAATTGAAACAAATGAAAGTCAAACACAGTCAAACAAAGTTATTTGACTCAAATGAAAGTCAAATACATTCTACAAAGCTAATTGAATCAAATGAAAGTCAAACACATTCAAACAAAGCTATTTGAATCAAATGAAAGTCAAACACATTCAAACAAAGATTTGAATCAAATGAAAGTCAAATACATTCTACAAAGCTAATTGAATCAAATGAAAGTCAAACACATTCAAATAAAGCTATTTAATCAAAATGAAAGTCAAATACATTCTACAAAGCAAATTGAATCAAATGAAAGTCAAACACATTCAAACAAAGCTATTTGAATCAAATGAAAGTCAAACACATTCAAACAAAGCTATTGAATCAAATAAAAGTAAAAATACATTCTACAAAGCTAATTGAATCAAATGAAAGTCAAACACATTCAAACAAAGCTTATTTGAAATCAAATGAAAAGTCAAACACATTCTAAAAAAATTTAAATTAAATTGAAAAGTCAAAACACATCAAACAAAGCTATTTGAATCAAATGAAAGTCAAATACATTCTACAAAGCAAATTGAATCAAATGAAAGTCAAACACAGTCAAACAAAGTTTATTGAATCAAATGAAAAGTCAAATACATTCTACAAAGCTAATTGAATCAAATGAAAGTCAAAACACATTCAAACAAAGCTAATTGAAGAAAATGAAAGTCAAATACATTCTACAAAGCAATTGAATCAAATGAAAGTCAAAACACATTCAAAACAAAGCTATTTGAATTCAAAATGAAAAGTCAAATACATTCTACAAAGCTAATTGAAATCAAATAAAAAAAAGTCAAAAACACACATTCAAACAAAGCTATTTGAATCAAAGGAGAGTCAAATAAATTCAAACAAAGCTAATTAAATCAAAATAAAAGTAAAATACATTCTACAAAGCTAATTGAATCAAATGAAAGTCAAACACATTCAAACAAAGCCTTTTAAATCAAATGAAAGTCAAACACATTCAAAAAAAGCTTTTTAATTTAAATGAAAGTGAAACACATTCAAACAAAGCTATATAAATCAAATGAAAGTGAAATGCATTCTACAAAGCAAATTGATGTAAATGAAATTCAAAGCACATTAAAACAAAGCTATTTGAATCAAATGACAGTCAAACGCATTCTACAAAGCTAATTGAATCAATTTAAAGTCAAACACATTCAAACAAAGCTATTTGAATCAAATGAAAGTCAAATACATTCTACAAAGCTAATTGAATCAAATGAAAGTCAAACACATTCAAACAAAGCTAATTGAATCAAATGAAGGTCAAACACATTTAAACAAAGCTATTTGAAGAAAATGAAAGTCAAATACATTCTACAACGCAAATTGAAACAAATGAAAGTCAAACACAGTCAAACAAAGTTATTTGACTCAAATGAAAGTAAAATACATTCTACAAAGCTAATTGAATCAAATGAAAGTCAAACACATTCAAGCAAAGCTATTTTAATAAAATGAAAGTCAAATACGTTTTACTAAGCTAACTGTATCAAATGAAAGTCAAACACAATCAAATAAAGATATTTGAGTCAAATGAAAGTCAAACACATTCAAACAAAGTTGTTTAAATTAAATGAAAGTGAAATGTATTCTACAAAGCTAATTGAATCAAATGAAAGTTAAACGCATTCAAACAAAGCTATTTGAATCAAATGAGAGTCAAATACATTCTACAAAGCTAATTGAATCAAATGAAAGTCAAGCACATTCAAACAAAGCTATTTTAATCGAACGAAAGTCGATTACATTCTACAAAGCAAATTGAATCAAATGAAAGTCAAACACATTCAAACAAAGCTATTTGAATCAAATGAAAGTCAAACACATTCAAACAAAGCTATTTGAATCAAATGAAAGTCAAATACATTCTACAAAGCTAATTGAATCAAATGAAAGTCAAACACATTCAAACAAAGCTAATTGAATCAAATGAAAGTCAAACACATTCAAACAAAGCTATTTTAATTAAATGAATGTCAAAAACATTCTACAAAGCTAATTGAATCAAATGAAAGTCAAACACATTCAAACAAAGCTATTTGAAGATAATGAAAGTCAAATACATTCTACAATGCAAAAATTGAAACAAATGAAAATCAAACACAGTCAAACAACGTTATTTGACTCAAATGAAAGTCAAATACATTCTACAAAGCTAATTGAACCCAAATGAAAGTCAAACACATTCAAATAAAGCTATTTGAATCAAATGAAAGTCAAATACGTTCTACAAAGCTAACTGTATCAAATGAAAGTCCAACGCAATCAAATAAAGCTATTTGAGTCAAATGAAAGTCAAACACATTCAAACAAAGTTGTTTAAGTTAAATGAAAGTGAAATGTATTCTACAAAGCTAATTGAATCAAATGAAAGTTAAACGCATTCAAACAAAGCTATTTGAATCAAATGAGAGTCAAATACATTCTACAAAGCTAATTGAATCAAATGAAAGTCAAACACATTCAAACAAAGCTAATTGAATCAAATGAAAGTCAAATACATTCAACAAAGCTAATTGAAATCAAATGAAAGTCAAACACATTCAAATAAAGCTAATTGAATCAAATGAAAGTCAAGCACATTCAAACAAAGCTATTTTAATCGAAAGTAAATTACATTCTACAAAGCTAATTGAATCAAATGAAAGTCAAACACATTCAGACAAAGCTATTTGAATCAAATAAAAGTCAAACACATTCAAACAAAGCTATTTGAATCAAATGAAAGTCAAATACATTCTACGAAGCTAATTGAATCAATGAAAGTCAAACACATTCATACAAAACTAATTGAATCAAATGAAAGTCAAACACATTCAAACAATGCCTTTTAAATCAAATGAAAGTGAAACACATTAAAAAAAAGCTTTTTAATTTAAATGAAAGTCAAACACATTCAAACAAAGCTATATAAATCAAATAAAAGTGAAATGCATTCTACAAAGAAAATTGAATTAAATGAAATTCAAACACATTCAAACAAAGCTATTTGAATCAAATGACAGTAAAATACAATCTACAAAGCTAATTGAATCAATTGAAAGTCAAACACATTCAAACAAAGCTATTTGAATCAAATGAAAGTCAAATACATTCTACAAAGGTAATTGAATCAAATGAAAGTCAAACACATTCAAACAAAGCTAATGGAATCAAATGAAAGTCAAACACATTCAAACAAAGCTATTTTAATTAAATGAATGTCAAATACATTCTACAAAGCTAATTGAATCAAATGAAAGTCAAACACATTCAAACAAAGCTATTTGAAGAAAATGAAAGTCAAATACATTCTACAATGCAAATTGAAACAAATGAAAGTCAAACACAGTCAAACAAAGTTATTTGACTCAAATGATAGTCAAATACATTCTACAAAGCTAATTGAATCAAATGAAAGTCAAACACATTCAAACAAAGTTATTTGAATCAAATGAAAGTCAAACACATTCAAACAAAGATTTTGAATCAAATGAAAGTCAAATACATTCTACAAAGCTAATTGAATCAAATGAAAGTCAAACACATTCAAATAAAGCTATTTGAATAAAATGAAAGTCAAATACATTCTACAAAGCTAATTGAATCAAATAAAAGTCAAACATTTTCAAACAAAGCTATTTGAATCAAAGGAGAGTCAAATAAATTCAAACAAAGCTAATTAAATCAAATAAAAGTAAAATACATTCTACAAAGCTAATTGAATCAAATGAAAGTCAAACACATTCAAACAAAGCCTTTTAAATCAAATGAAAGTCAAACACATTCAAAAAAAGCTTTTTAATTTAAATGAAAGTCAAACACATTCAAACAAAGCTATATAAATCAAATGAAAGTGAAATGCATTCTACAAAGCAAATTGATGTAAATGAAATTCAAGCACATTCAAACAAAGCTATTTGAATCAAATGACAGTCAAACACATTCTAAAAAGCTAATTAAATCAATTGAAAGTCAAACACATTCAAACAAAGCTATTTGAATCAAATGAAAGTCAAATACATTCTACAAAGCTAATTGAATCAAATGAAAGTCAAACACATTCAAACAAAGCTAATTGAATCAAATGAAGGTCAAACACATTCAAACAAAGCTATTTTAATTAAATGAATGTCAAATACATTCTACAAAGCTAATTGAATCAAATGAAAGTCAAACACATTCAAACAAAGCTATTTGAAGAAAATGAAATTTAAATACATTCTACAAAGCAAATTGAATCAAATTAAAGTCAAACACAGTCAACCAAAGTTATTTGATTCAAATGAAAGTCCAATACATTCTACAAAGCTAATTGAATCAAATGAAAGTCAAACACATTCAAACAAAGTTGTTTGAATCAAATGAGAGTCAAATATATTCAAACAAAGCTAATTAAATAAAATAAAAGTGAAATACATTCTACAAAGCTAATTGAATCAAATGAAAGTCAAACACATTCAAGAAAATCCTTTTAGATCAAATGAAAGTCAAACACATTCAAAAAAAGCTTTTTAATTTAAATGAAAGTCAAACACATTCAAACAAAGCTATATAAATCAAATGAAAGTGAAATGCATTCTACAAAGCAAATTGAATTAAATGAAATTCAAACACATTCAAACAAAGCTATTTGAATCAAATGACAGTAAAATACATTCTACAAAGCTAATTGAATCAATAGAAAGTCAAACACATTCAAACAAAGCTATTTGAATCAAATGAAAGTCAAATACATTCTACAAAGGTAATTGAATCAAATGAAAGTCAAACACATTCAAACAAAGCTAATGGAATCAAATGAAAGTTAAATACATTCAAACAAAGCTATTTTAATTAAATGAATGTCAAATACATTCTACAAAGCTAATTGAATCAAATGAAAGTCAAACACATTCAAACAAAGCTATTTGAAGAAAATGAAAGTCAAATACATTCTACAATGCAAATTGAAACAAATGAAAGTCAAACACAGTCAAACAATGAAAGTCAAATACATTCTACAAAGCTAATTGAATCAAATGAAAGTCAAACACATTCAAACAAAGCTATTTGAATCAAATGAAAGTCAAACACATTCAAACAAAGATTTTGAATCAAAATGAAAGTCAAATACATTCTACAAAGCTAATTGAATAAAATAAAAGTCAAACACATTCAAACATAGCTATTTGAATCAATGGAGAGTCAAATAAATTCAAACAAAGCTAATTAAATCAAATAAAAGTAAAATACATTCTACAAAGCTAATTGAATCAATAGAAAAGTCAAACACATTCAAACAAAGCTATTTGAATCAAATGAAAGTCAAATACATTCTACAAAGGTAATTGAATCAAATGAAAGTCAAACACATTCAAACAAAGCTAATGGAATCAAATGAAAGTCAAACACATTCAAACAAAGCTATTTTAATTAAATGAATGCCAAATACATTCTACAAAGCTAATTGAATCAAATGAAAGTCAAACACAATCAAACAAAGCTATTTGAAGATAATGAAAGTCAAATACATTCTACAATGCAAATTGAAACAAATGAAAGTCAAACACAGTCAAACAAAGTTATTTGACTCAAGTGAAAGTCAAATACATTCTACAAAGCTAATTGAATCAAATGAAAGTCAAACACATTCAAACAAAGCTATTTGAATCAAATGAAAGTCAAACACATTCAAACAAAGATTTTGAATCAAATGAAAGTCAAACACATTCTACAAAGCTAATTGAATCAAATAAAAGTCAAACACATTCAAACAAAGCTATTTGAATCAAAGGAGAGTCAAATAAATTCAAACAAAGCTAATTAAATCAAATAAAAGTAAAATACATTCTACAAAGCTAATTGAATCAAATGAAAGTCAAACACATTCAAACAAAGCCTTTTAAATCAAATGAAAGTCAAACACATTCAAAAAAAAGCTATTTTAATTAAATGAAAGTCAAATACATTCTACAAAGCTAATTGAATCAAATGAAAGTCAAACACATTCAAACAAAGCTATTTGAAGAAAATGAAAGTCAAATACATTCTACAAAGCAAATTGAATCAAATTAAAGTCAAACACAGTCAAACAAAGTTATTTGATTCAAATGAAAGTCAAATACATTCTACAAAGCTAATTGAATCAAATGAAAGTCAAACACATTCAAACAAAGTTGTTTGAATCATATGAGAGTCAAATATATTCAAACAAAGCTAATTAAGTAAAATAAAAGTGAAATACATTCTACAAAGCTAATTGAATCAAATGAAAGTCAAACACATTCAAACAAATCCTTTTAGATCAAATGAAAGTCAAACACATTCAAAAAAAGCTTTTTAATTTAAATGAAAGTCAAACACATTCAAACAAAGCTATTTGAATCAAATGACAGTAAAATACATTCTACAAAGCTAATTAAATCAATAGAAAGTCAAACACATTCAAACAAAGCTATTTGAATCAAATGAAAGTCAAATACATTCTACAAAGGTAATTGAATCAAATGAAAGTCAAATACATTCAAACAAAGCTAATGGAATCAAATGAAAGTCAAACACATTCAAACAAAGCTATTTTAATTAAATGAATGTCAAATACATTCTACAAAGCTAATTGAATCAAATGAAAGTCAAACACATTCAAACAAAGCTATTTGAAGATAATGAAAGTCAAATACATTCTACAATGCAAATTGAAACAAATGAAAGTCAAACACAGTCAAACAAAGTTATTTGACTCAAGTGAAAGTCAAATACATTCTACAAAGCTAATTGAATCAAATGAAAGTCAAACACATTCAAACAAAGCTATTTGAATCAAATGAAAGTCAAACACATTCAAACAAAGATTTTGAATCAAATGAAAGTCAAATACATTCTACAAAGCTAATTGAATCAAATGAAAGTCAAACACATTCAAATAAAGCTATTTGAATAAAATGAAAGTCAAATACATTCTACAAAGCTAATTGAATCAAATAAAAGTCAAACACATTCAAACAAAGCTATTTGAATCAAAGGAGAGTCAAATTAAT
The DNA here is from genome assembly GCF_001683475.1 of Chenopodium quinoa. Lineage (NCBI taxonomy): Eukaryota > Viridiplantae > Streptophyta > Magnoliopsida > Caryophyllales > Amaranthaceae > Chenopodium > Chenopodium quinoa. The sequence goes on from NW_018742355.1 coordinate 18,222, forward strand.
TCAAACAAAGCTAATTAAATCAAATAAAAGTAAAATACATTCTACAAAGCTAATTGAATCAAATGAAAGTCAAACACATTCAAACAAAGCCTTTTAAATCAAATGAAAGTCAAACACATTCAAAAAAAAGCTATTTTAATTAAATGAATGTCAAATACATTCTACAAAGCTAATTGAATCAAATGAAAGTCAAACACATTCAAACAAAGCTATTTGAAGAAAATGAAAGTCAAATACATTCTACAAAGCAAATTGAATCAAATTAAAGTCAAACACAGTCAAACAAAGTTATTTGATTCAAATGAAAGTCAAATACATTCTACAAAGCTAATTGAATCAAATGAAAGTCAAACACATTCAAACAAAGTTGTTTGAATCATATGAGAGTCAAATATATTCAAACAAAGCTAATTAAGTAAAATAAAAGTGAAATACATTCTACAAAGCTAATTGAATCAAATGAAAGTCAAACACATTCAAACAAATCCTTTTAGATCAAATGAAAGTCAAACACATTCAAAAAAAGCTTTTTAATTTAAATGAAAGTCAAACACATTCAAACAAAGCTATTTGAATCAAATGACAGTAAAATACATTCTACAAAGCTAATTAAATCAATAGAAAGTCAAACACATTCAAACAAAGCTATTTGAATCAAATGAAAGTCAAATACATTCTACAAAGGTAATTGAATCAAATGAAAGTCAAATACATTCAAACAAAGCTAATGGAATCAAATGAAAGTCAAACACATTCAAACAAAGCTATTTTAATTAAATGAATGTCAAATACATTCTACAAAGCTAATTGAATCAAATGAAAGTCAAACACATTCAAACAAAGCTATTTGAAGATAATGAAAGTCAAATACATTCTACAATGCAAATTGAAACAAATGAAAGTCAAACACAGTCAAACAAAGTTATTTGACTCAAGTGAAAGTCAAATACATTCTACAAAGCTAATTGAATCAAATGAAAGTCAAACACATTCAAACAAAGCTATTTGAATCAAATGAAAGTCAAACACATTCAAACAAAGATTTTGAATCAAATGAAAGTCAAATACATTCTACAAAGCTAATTGAATCAAATGAAAGTCAAACACATTCAAATAAAGCTATTTGAATAAAATGAAAGTCAAATACATTCTACAAAGCTAATTGAATCAAATAAAAGTCAAACACATTCAAACAAAGCTATTTGAATCAAAGGAGAGTCAAATTAATTCAAACAAAGCTAATTAAATCAAATGAAAGTCAAACACATTCAAAAAAAAGCTATTTTAATTAAATGAATGTCAAATACATTCTACAAAGCTAATTGAATCAAATGAAAGTCAAACACATTCAAACAAAGCTATTTGAAGAAAATGAAAGTCAAATACATTCTACAAAGCAAATTGAATCAAATTAAAGTCAAACACAGTCAAACAAAGTTATTTGATTCAAATGAAAGTCAAATACATTCTACAAAGCTAATTGAATCAAATGAAAGTCAAACACATTCAAACAAAGTTGCTTGAATCAAATGAGAGTCAAATATATTCAAACAAAGCTAATTAAGTAAAATAAAAGTGAAATACATTCTACAAAGCTAATTGAATCAAATGAAAGTCAAACACATTCAAACAAAGCCTTTTAAATCAAATGAAAGTCAAACACATTCAAAAAAAGCTTTTTAATTTAAATGAAAGTCAAACACATTCAAACAAAGCTATATAAATCAAATGAAAGTGAAATGCATTCTACAAAGAAAATTGATGTAAATGAAATTCAAGCACATTCAAACAAAGCTATTTGAATCAAATGACAGTCAAACACATTCTAAAAAGCTAATTGAATCAATTGAAAGTCAAACACATTCAAACAAAGCTATTTGAATCAAATGAAAGTCAAATACATTCTACAAAGCTAATTGAATCAAATGAAAGTCAAACACATTCAAACAAAGCTAATTGAATCAAATGAAGGTCAAACACATTCAAACAAAGCTATTTTAATTAAATGAATGTCAAATACATTCTACAAAGCTAATTGAATCAAATGAAAGTCAAACACATTCAAACAAAGCTATTTGAAGAAAACGAAAGTCAAATACATTCTACAAAGCAAATTGAATCAAATTAAAGTCAAACACAGTCAAACAAAGTTATTTGATTCAAATGAAAGTCAAATACATTCTACAAAGCTAATTGAATCAAATGAAAGTCAAACACATTCAAACAAAGTTGTTTGAATCAAATGAGAGTCAAATATATTCAAACAAAGCTAATTAAATAAAATAAAAGTGAAATACATTCTACAAAGCTAATTGAATCAAATGAAAGTCAAACACATTCAAACAAATTCTTTTAGATCAAATGAAAGTCAAACACATTCAAAAAAAGCTTATTAATTTAAATGAAAGTCAAACACATTCAAACAAAGCTATATAAATCAAATGAAAGTGAAATGCATTCTACAAAGCATATTGAATTAAATGAAATTCAAACACATTCAAACAAAGCTATTTGAATTAAGTGACAGTAAAATACATTCTACAAAGCTTATTGAATCAATTGAAAGTCAAACACATTCAAACAAAGCTATTTGAATCAAATGAAAGTCAAATACATTCTACAAAGCTAATTGAATCAAATGAAAGTCAAACACATTCAAACAAAGCTAATTGAATCAAATGAAAGTCAAAACCCATTCAAACAAAGCTATTTTAATTAAATATATGTCAAATACATTCTACAAAGCTAATTGAATCAAATGAAAGTCAAACACATTCAAACAAAGCTATTTGAAGAAAATGAAAGTCAAATACATTCTACAACGTAATTTGAAACAAATGAAAGTCAAACACAGTCAAACAAAGTTATTTGACTCAAATGAAAGTCAAATATATTCTACAAAGGTAATTGAATCAAATGAAAGTCAAACACATTCAAACAAAGCTATTTGAATCAAATGAAAGTCAAATACGTTTTACTAAGCTAACTGTATCAAATGAAAGTCAAACACAATCAAATAAAGATATTTGAGTCAAACGAAAGTCAAACACATTCAAACAAAGTTGTTTAAATTAAATGAAAGTGAAATGTATTCTACAAAGCTAATTGAATCAAATGAAAGTTAAACGCATTCAAACAAAGCTATTTGAATCAAATGAGAGTCAAATACATTCTACAAAGCTAATTGAATCAAATGAAAGTCAAGCACATTCAAACAAAGCTATTTTAATCGAATGAAAGTCAATTACATTCTACAAAGCAAATTGAATCAAATGAAAGTCAAACACATTCAAACAAAGCTATTTGAATCAAATGAAAGTCTAACACATTCAAACAAAGCTATTTGAATCAAATGAAAGTCAAATACATTCTACAAAGCTAATTGAATCAAATGAAAGTCAAACACATTCAAACAAAGCTAATTGAATCAAATGAAAGTTAAACACATTCAAACAAAGCTATTTTAATTAAATGAATGTCAAATACATTCTACAAAGCTAATTGAATCAAATGAAAGTCAAACACATTCAAACAAAGCTATTTGAAGAAAATGAAAGTCAAATACATTCTACAAAGAAAATTGAAACAAATGAAAATCAAACATAGTCAAACAACGTTATTTGACTCAAATGAAAGTCAAATACATTCTACAAAGCTAATTGAACCAAATGCAAGTCAAACACATTCAAATAAAGCTATTTGAATCAAATGAAAGTCAAATACGTTGTACAAAGCTAACTGTATCAAATGAAAGTCCAACGCAATCAAATAAAGCTATTTGAGTCAAATGAAAGTCAAACACATTCAAACAAAGTTGTTTAAATTAAATGAAAGTGAAATGTATTCTACAAACCTAATTGAATCAAATGAAAGTCAAACACATTCAAACAAAGCTATTTTAATTAAATGAATGTCAAATACATTCTACAAAGCTAATTGAATCAAATGAAAGTCAAACACATTCAAACAAAGCTATTTGAAGAAAATGAAAGTCAAATACATTCTACAACGCAAATTGAAACAAATGAAAGTCAAACACAGTCAAACAAAGTTATTTGACTCAAATGAAAGTCAAATACATTCTACAAAGCTAATTGAATCAAATGAAAGTCAAACACATTCAAACAAAGCTATTTGAATCAAATGAATGTCAAATACGTTTTACTAAGCTAACTGTATCAAATGAAAGTCAAACACAATCAAATAAAGATATTTGAGTCAAATGAAAGTCAAACACATTCAAACAAAGTTGTTTAAATTAAATGAAAGTGAAATGTATTCTACAAAGCTAATTGAATCAAATGAAAGTTAAACGCATTCAAACAAAGCTATTTGAATCAAATGAGAGTCAAATACATTCTACAAAGCTAATTGAATCAAATGAAAGTCAAACACATTCAAACAAAGCTATTTTAATCGAATGAAAGTCAATTACATTCTACAAAGCAAATTGAATCAAATGAAAGTCAAACACATTCAAACAAAGCTATTCGAATCAAATGAAAGTCTAACACATTCAAACAAAGCTATTTGAATCAAATGAAAGTCAAATACATTCTACAAAGCTAATTGAATCAAATGAAAGTCAAACACAATCAAACAAAGCTAATTTAATCAAATGAAAGTCAAACACATTCAAACAAAGCTATTTTAATTAAATGAATGTCAAATACATTCTACAAAGCTAATTGAATCAAATGAAAGTCAAACACATTCAAACAAAGATAATTGAATCAAATGAAAGTCAAACACATTCAAACAAAGCTATTTTAATTAAATGAATGTCAAATACATTCTACAAAGCTAATTGAATCAAATGAAAGTCAAACACATTCAAACAAAGCTATTTGAAGAAAATGAAAGTCAAATATATTCTACAAAGGTAATTGAATCAAATGAAAGTCAAACACATTCAAACAAAGCTATTTGAATCAAATGAAAGTCAAATACGTTTTACTAAGCTAACTGTATCAAATGAAAGTCAAACACAATCAAATAAAGATATTTGAGTCAAACGAAAGTCAAACACATTCAAACAAAGTTGTTTAAATTAAATGAAAGTGAAATGTATTCTACAAAGCTAATTGAATCAAATGAAAGTTAAACGCATTCAAACAAAGCTATTTGAATCAAATGAGAGTCAAATACATTCTACAAAGCTAATTGAATCAAATGAAAGTCAAGCACATTCAAACAAAGCTATTTTAATCGAATGAAAGTCAATTACATTCTACAAAGCAAATTGAATCAAATGAAAGTCAAACACATTCAAACAAAGCTATTTGAATCAAATGAAAGTCTAACACATTCAAACAAAGCTATTTGAATCAAATGAAAGTCAAATACATTCTACAAAGCTAATTGAATCAAATGAAAGTCAAACACATTCAAACAAAGCTAATTGAATCAAATGAAAGTTAAACACATTCAAACAAAGCTATTTTAATTAAATGAATGTCAAATACATTCTACAAAGCTAATTGAATCAAATGAAAGTCAAACACATTCAAACAAAGCTATTTGAAGAAAATGAAAGTCAAATACATTCTACAAAGAAAATTGAAACAAATGAAAATCAAACATAGTCAAACAACGTTATTTGACTCAAATGAAAGTCAAATACATTCTACAAAGCTAATTGAACCAAATGCAAGTCAAACACATTCAAATAAAGCTATTTGAATCAAATGAAAGTCAAATACGTTGTACAAAGCTAACTGTATCAAATGAAAGTCCAACGCAATCAAATAAAGCTATTTGAGTCAAATGAAAGTCAAACACATTCAAACAAAGTTGTTTAAATTAAATGAAAGTGAAATGTATTCTACAAACCTAATTGAATCAAATGAAAGTCAAACACATTCAAACAAAGCTATTTTAATTAAATGAATGTCAAATACATTCTACAAAGCTAATTGAATCAAATGAAAGTCAAACACATTCAAACAAAGCTATTTGAAGAAAATGAAAGTCAAATACATTCTACAACGCAAATTGAAACAAATGAAAGTCAAACACAGTCAAACAAAGTTATTTGACTCAAATGAAAGTCAAATACATTCTACAAAGCTAATTGAATCAAATGAAAGTCAAACACATTCAAACAAAGCTATTTGAATCAAATGAATGTCAAATACGTTTTACTAAGCTAACTGTATCAAATGAAAGTCAAACACAATCAAATAAAGATATTTGAGTCAAATGAAAGTCAAACACATTCAAACAAAGTTGTTTAAATTAAATGAAAGTGAAATGTATTCTACAAAGCTAATTGAATCAAATGAAAGTTAAACGCATTCAAACAAAGCTATTTGAATCAAATGAGAGTCAAATACATTCTACAAAGCTAATTGAATCAAATGAAAGTCAAGCACATTCAAACAAAGCTATTTTAATCGAATGAAAGTCAATTACATTCTACAAAGCAAATTGAATCAAATGAAAGTCAAACACATTCAAACAAAGCTATTCGAATCAAATGAAAGTCTAACACATTCAAACAAAGCTATTTGAATCAAATGAAAGTCAAATACATTCTACAAAGCTAATTGAATCAAATGAAAGTCAAACACAATCAAACAAAGCTAATTGAATCAAATGAAAGTCAAACACATTCAAACAAAGCTATTTTAATTAAATGAATGTCCAATACATTCTACAAAGCTAATTGAATCAAATGAAAGTCAAACACATTCAAACAAAGATAATTGAATCAAATGAAAGTCAAACACATTCAAACAAAGCTATTTTAATTAAATGAATGTCAAATACATTCTACAAAGCTAATTGAATCAAATGAAAGTCAAACACATTCAAACAAAGCTATTTGAAGAAAATGAAAGTCAAATACATTCTACAAAGCTAATTGAACCAAATGAAAGTCAAACACATTTAAATAAAGCTATTAGAATCAAATGAAAGTCAAATACGTTCTACAAAGCTAACTGTATCAAATGAAAGTCCAACGCAATAAAAAAAAGCTATTTGAGTCAAATGAAAGTCAAACACATTCAAACAAAGTTGTTTAAATTAAATGAAAGTGAAATGTATTCTACAAACCTAATTGAATCAATGAAAGTTAAACGCATTCAAACAAAGCAATTTGAATCAAATGGGAGTCAAATACATTCTACAAAGCTAATTGAATCAAATGCAAGTCAAACACATTCAAACAAAGCTAATTGAATCAAATGAAAGTCAAATACATTCAACAAAGCTAATTAAATCAAATGAAAGTCAAACACATTCAAACAAAGCTAATTGAATCAAATGAAATTCAAGCACATTCAAACAAAGCTATTTTAATCGAAAGTCAATTACATTCTACAAAGCTAATTGAATCAAATGAAAGTCAAATACATTCAGACAAAGCTATTTGAATCAAATGAAAGTCAAACACATTCAAACAAAGCTATTTGAATCAAATGAGAGTCAAATACATTAAAACAAAGCTAATTAAATCAAATAAAAGTCTAATACATTCTACAAAGCTAATTGAATTAAATTAAAGTCAAACAAATTCAAACAAAGCTAATTAAATCAAATAAAAGTCAAACACATTCAAACAAAGATTTCGAATCATATGAAAGTCAAATACATTCTACAAAGCTAATTGAATCAAATGAAAGTCAAACACATTCAAATAAAGCTATTTCAATCAAATGAAAGTCAAATACATTCTACAAAGCTAATTGAATCAAATGAAAGTCAAACACATTCAAACAAAGCTATTTGAATCAAATGAGAGTCAAATAAATTTAAACAAAGCTAATTAAATCAAATAAAAGTAAAATACATTCTACAAAGCTAATTGAATCAATGAAAGTCAAACACATTCAAACAAAGCCTTTTAAATCAAATGAAAGTCAAACACATTCAAAAAAAGCTTTTAAATTTAAATGAAAGTCAAACACATTCAAACAAAGCTATATAAATCAAATGAAAGTGAAATGCATTCTACAAAGCAAATTGAATTAAATGAAATTCAAACACATTCAAATAAAGCTATTTGAATCAAATGACAGTAAATTACATTCTACAAAGCTAATTGAATCAATTGAAAGTCAAACACATTCAAACAAAGCTATTTGAATCAAATGAAAGTCAAATACATTCTACAAAGCTAATTGAATCAAATGAAAGTCAAACACATTCAAACAAAGCTAATTGAATCAAATGAAAGTCAAACACATTCAAACAAAGCTATTTTAATTAAATGAATGTCAAATACATTCTACAAAGCTAATTGAATCAAATGAAAATCAAACACATTCAAACAAAGCTATTTGAAGAAAATGAAAGTCAAATACATTCTACAAAGCAAATTGAAACAAATGAAAGTCAAACACAGTCAAACAAAGTTATTTGACTCAAATGAAAGTCAAATACATTCTACAAAGCTAATTGAATCAAATGAAAGTCAAACACATTCAAACAAAGCTATTTGAATCAAATGAAAGTCAAATACGTTTTACAAAGCTAACTGTATCAAATGAAAGTCAAACGCAATCAAATAAAGCTATTTGAGTCAAATGAAAGTCAAACACATTCAAACAAAATTGTTTAAATTAAATGAAAATAAAATGTATTTTACAAATCTATTTGAATCAAATGAGAGTCAAATACATTCAAACAAAGCAAATTAAATCAAATAAAAGTCAAATACATTCTACAAAGCTAATTGAATCAAATGAAAGTGAAAAACATTTAAACAAAGGTATTGGAATCAAATAAAAGTCAATTACATTCTACAAAGCAAATTGAATCAAATGAAAGTCAAACACATTCAAACAAAGCTATTTGAATCAAATGAAAGTCAAACACATTCAAACAAAGCTATTTGAATCAAATGAGAGTCAAATACATTCAAACAAAGCTAATTAAATCAAATAAAAGTAAAATACATTCTACAAAGCTAATTGAATCAAATGAAAGTCAAACACATTCAAACAAAGCTAATTGTATTAACTGAAAGTCAAATACATTCAACAAAGCGAACTGAATCAAATGAAAGTAAAACACGTTCAAACAAAGCTAATTGAATCAATTGAAAGTCAAACACATTCAAACAAAGATTTCGTATTAAATGAAACTCAAATACATTCTACAAAGCTAATTGAATCAAATGAAAATAAAAAACATTCAAAAAAAGCTATTTGAATCAAATGAAAGTCAAATACATTCTACAAAGCTAATTGAATCAAATGAAAGTCAAACACATTCAAACAAAGCTATTTAAATCAATTGAAAGTGAAATACATTCTACAAAGCTAATTGAATCGAATGAAAGTCAAACACATTCAAACAAAGCTAATTGAATCAAATGAAAGTCAAACACATTCAAACAAAGCTATTTTAATTAAATGAATGTCAAATACATTCTACAAAGCTAATTGAATCTAATGAAAGTCAAACACATTCAAACAAAGCTATTTGAAGAAAATGAAAGTCAAATACATTCTACAAAGCAAATTGAAACAAATGAAAATCAAACACAGTTAAACAACGTTATTTGACTCAAATGAAAGTCAAATACATTCTACAAAGCTAATTGAACCAAATGAAAGTCAAACACATTCAAATAAAGCTATTTGAATCAAATGAAAGTCAAATACGTTCTACAAAGCTAACTGTATCAGATGAAAGTCCAACGCAATCAAATAAAGCTATTTGAGTCAAAAGAAAGTAAAACACATTCAAACAAAGTTGTTTAAATTAAATGAAAGTGAAATGTATTCTACAAAGCTAATTGAATCAAATGAAAGTTAAACGCATTCAAACAAAGCTATTTGAATCAAATGAGAGTCAAATACATTCTACAAAGCTAATTGAATCAAATGAAAGTCAAACACATTCAAACAAAGCTAATTGAATCAAATGAAAGTCAAATACATTCAACAAAGCTAATTGAATTAAATGAAAGTCAAACACATTCAAACAAAGCTACTTGAATCAAATGAAAGTCAAGCACATTCAAACAAAGCTATTTTAATCGAAAGTCAATTACATTCTACAAAGCTAATTGAATCAAATGAAAGTCAAACACATTCAGACAAAGCTATTTGAATCAAATGAAAGTCAAACACATTCAAACAAAGCTATTTGAATCAAATGAGAGTCAAATACATTAAAACAAAGCTAATTAAATCAAATAAAAGTCTAATACATTCTACAAAGCTAATTGAATTAAATTAAAGTCAAACAAATTCAAACAAAGCTAATTGAATCAAATGAAAGTCAAACACATTCAAATAAAGATTTCGAATCAAATGAAAGTCAAATACATTCTACAAAGCTAATTGAATCAAATGAAAGTCAAACACATTCAAATAAAGCTATTTCAATCAAATGAAAGTCAAATACATTCTACAAAGCTAATTGAATCAAATGAAAGTCAAACACATTCAAACAAAGCTATTTGAATCAAATGAGAGTCAAATAAATTTAAACAAAGCTAATTAAATCAAATAAAAGTAAAATTCATTCTACAAAGCTAATTGAATCAAATGAAAGTCAAACACATTCAAACAAAGCCTATTAAATCAAATGAAAGTCAAACACATTCAAAAAAAGCTTTTAAATTTAAATGAAAGTCAAACACATTCAAACAAAGCTATATAAATCAAATGAAAGTGAAATGCATTCTACAAAGCAAATTGAATTAAATGAAATTCAAACACATTCAAACAAAGCTATTTGAATCAAATGACGGTGAAATACATTCTACAAAGCTAATTGAATCAATTGAAAGTCAAACAAATTCAAACAAAGCTATTTGAATCAAATGAAAGTCAAATACATTCTACAAAGCTAATTGAATCAAATGAAAGTCAAACACATTCAAACAAAGCTAATTGAATCAAATGAAAGTCAAACACATTGAAACAAAGCTATTTTAATTAAATAAATGTCAAATACATTCTACAAAGCTAATTGAATCAAATGAAAGTCAAACACATTCAAACAAAGCTATTTGAAGAAAATTAAAGTCAAATACATTCTACAAAGCAAATTGAAACAAATGAAAGTCAAACACAGTCAAACAAAGTTATTTGACTCAAATGAAAGTGAAATACATTCTACAAAGCTAATTGAATCAAATGAAAGTCAAACACATTCAAACAAAGCTATTTGAATCAAATGAAAGTCAAATACGTTTTACAAAGCTAACTGTATCAAATGAAAGTTAAATGCAATCAAATAAAGCTATTTGAGTCAAATGAAAGTCAAACACATTCAAACAAAATTGTTTAAATTAAATGAAAATAAAATGTATTTTACTAATCTATTTGAATCAAATGAGAGTCAAATACATTCAAACAAAGCAAATTAAATCAAATAAAAGTCAAATACATTCTACAAAGCTAATTGAATCAAACGAAAGTGAAACACATTTAAACAAAGGTATTGGAATCAAATAAAAGTCAATTACATTCTACAAAGCAAATTGAATCAAATTAAAGTCAAACACATTCAAACAAAGCTATTTGAATCAAATGAAAGTCAAACACATTCAAACAAAGCTATTTGAATCAAATGAGAGTCAAATACATTCAAACAAAGCTAATTAAATCAAATAAAAGTAAAATACATTCTACAAAGCTAATTAAATCAAATGAAAGTCAAACACATTCAAACAAAGGTAATTGTATTAACTGAAAGTCAAATACATTCAACAAAGCGAATTGAATCAAATGAAAGTAAAACACATTCAAACAAAGCTAATTGAATCAAATGAAAGTCAAACACATTCAAACAAAGATTTCGTATTAAATGAAAGTCAAATACATTCTACAAAGCTAATTGAATCAAATGAAAATAAAAAACATTCAAAAAAAGCTATTTGAATCAAATGAGAGTCAAATAAATTTAAACAAAGCTAATTAAATCAAATAAAAGTAAAATACATTCTACAAAGCTAATTGAATCAAATGAAAGTCAAACACATTCAAACAAAGCCTTTTAAATCAAATGAAAGTCAAACACATTCAAAAAAAGCTTTTAAATTTAAATGAAAGTCAAACACATTCAAACAAAGCTATATAAATCAAATGAAAGTGAAATGCATTCTACAAAGCAAATTGAATTAATTGAAATTCAAACACAGTCAAACAAAGCTATTTGAATCAAATGACAGTAAAATACATTCTACAAAGCTAATTGAATCAATTGAAAGTCAAACACATTCAAACAAAGCTATTTGAATCAAATGAAAGTCAAATACATTCTACAAAGCTAATTGAATCAAATGAAAGTCAAACACATTCAAACAAAGCTAATTGAATCAAATGAAAGTCAAATACATTCAACAAAGCTAATTGAATCAAATGAAAGTCAAACACATTCAAACAAAGCTAATTGAATCAAATGAAAGTCAAGCACATTCAAACAAAGCTATTTTAATCGAAAGTCAATTACATTCTACAAAGCTAATTGAATTAAATGAAAGTCAAACACATTCAGACAAAGCTATTTGAATCAAATGAAAGTCAAACACATTCAAACAAAACTATTTGAATCAAATGAGAGTCAAATACATTAAAACAAAGCTAATTAAATCAAATAAAAGTCTAATACATTCTACAAAGCTAATTGAATTAAATTAAAGTCAAACAAATTCAAACAAAGCTAATTGAATCAAATGAAAGTCAAACACATTCAAACAAAGATTTCGAATCAAATGAAAGTCAAATACATTCTACAAAGCTAATTGAATCAAATGAAAGTCAAACGCATTCAAATAAAGCTATTTCAATCAAATGAAAGTCAAATACATTCTACAAAGCTAATTGAATCAAATGAAAGTCAAACACATTCAAACAATGCTATTTGAATCAAATGAGAGTCAAATAAATTTAAACAAAGCTAATTAAATCAAATAAAAGTAAAATACATTCTACAAAGCTAATTGAATCAAATGAAAGTCAAACACATTCAAACAAAGCCTTTTAAATCAAATGAAAGTCAAACACATTCAAAAAAAGCTTTTAAATTTAAATGAAAGTCAAACACATTCAAACAAAGCTATATAAATCAAATGAAAGTGAATTGCATTCTACAAAGCAAATTGAATTAAATGAAATTCAAACACATTCAAACAAAGCTATTTGAATCAAATTAGTGTCAAATACATTCTACAAAGCTAATTGAATCAAATGAAAGTCAAACACATTCAAACAAAGCTATTTGAATCAAATGAAAGTCAAATACGTTTTACATAGCTAACTGTATCAAATGAAAGTCAAACGCAATCAAATAAAGCTATTTGAGTCAAATGAAAGTCAAACACATTCAAACAAAATTGTTTAAATTAAATGAAAATAAAATGTATTTTACAAATCTATTTGAATCAAATGAGAGTCAAATATATTCAAACAAAGCAAATTAAATCAAATAAAAGTCAAATACATTCTACAAAGCTAATAGAATCAAATGAAAGTGAAACACATTTAAACAAAGGTATTGGAATCAAATAAAAGTCAATTACATTCTACAAAGCAAATTGAATCAAATGAAAGTCAAACACATTCAAACAAAGCTATTTGAATTAAATGAAAGTCAAACACATTCAAACAAAGCTATTTGATTCAAATGAGAGTCAAATACATTCAAACAAAGCTAATTAAATCAAATAAAAGTAAAATACATTCTACAAAGCTAATTGAATCAAATGAAAGTCAAAGACATTCAAACAAAGCTAATTGTATTAACTGAAAGTCAAATACATTCAACAAAGCGAATTGAATCAAATGAAAGTAAAACACATTCAAACAAAGCTAATTGAATCAAATGAAAGTCAAACACATTCAAACAAAGATTTCGTATCAAATGAAAGTCAAATACATTCAACAAAGCTAATTGAATTAAATGAAAGTCAAACACATTCAAACAAAGCTACTTGAATCAAATGAAAGTCAAGCACATTCAAACAAAGCTATTTTAATCGAAAGTCAATTACATTCTACAAAGCTAATTGAATCAAATGAAAGTCAAACACATTCAGACAAAGCTATTTGAATCAAATGAAAGTCAAACACATTCAAACAAAGCTATTTGAATCAAATGAGAGTCAAATACATTAAAACAAAGCTAATTAAATCAAATAAAAGTCTAATACATTCTACAAAGCTAATTGAATTAAATTAAAGTCAAACAAATTCAAACAAAGCTAATTGAATCAAATGAAAGTCAAACACATTCAAATAAAGATTTCGAATCAAATGAAAGTCAAATACATTCTACAAAGCTAATTGAATCAAATGAAAGTCAAACACATTCAAATAAAGCTATTTCAATCAAATGAAAGTCAAATACATTCTACAAAGCTAATTGAATCAAATGAAAGTCAAACACATTCAAACAAAGCTATTTGAATCAAATGAGAGTCAAATAAATTTAAACAAAGCTAATTAAATCAAATAAAAGTAAAATACATTCTACAAAGCTAATTGAATCAAATGAAAGTCAAACACATTCAAACAAAGCCTATTAAATCAAATGAAAGTCAAACACATTCAAAAAAAGCTTTTAAATTTAAATGAAAGTCAAACACATTCAAACAAAGCTATATAAATCAAATGAAAGTGAAATGCATTCTACAAAGCAAATTGAATTAAATGAAATTCAAACACATTCAAACAAAGCTATTTGAATCAAATGACGGTGAAATACATTCTACAAAGCTAATTGAATCAATTGAAAGTCAAACACATTCAAACAAAGCTATTTGAATCAAATGAAAGTCAAATACATTCTACAAAGCTAATTGAATCAAATGAAAGTCAAACACATTCAAACAAAGCTAATTGAATCAAATGAAAGTCAAACACATTCAAACAAAGCTATTTTAATTAAATAAATGCCAAATACATTCTACAAAGCTAATTGAATCAAATGAAAGTCAAACACATTCAAACAAAGCTATTTGAAGAAAATTAAAGTCAAATACATTCTGCAAAGCAAATTGAAAACAAATGAAAGTCAAACACAGTCAAACAAAGTTATTTGACTCAAATGAAAGTCAAATACATTCTACAAAGCTAATTGAATCAAATGAAAGTCAAACACATTCAAACAAAGCTATTTGAATCAAATGAAAGTCAAATACGTTTTACAAAGCTAACTGTATCAAATGAAAGTCAAATGCAATCAAATAAAGCTATTTGAGTCAAATGAAAGTCAAACACATTCAAACAAAATTGTTTAAATTAAATGAAAATAAAATGTATTTTACTAATCTATTTGAATCAAATGAGAGTCAAATACATTCAAACAAAGCAAATTAAATCAAATAAAAGTCAAATACATTCTACAAAGCTAATTGAATCAAACGAAAGTGAAACACATTTAAACAAAGGTATTGGAATCAAATAAAAGTCAATTACATTCTACAAAGCAAATTGAATCAAATTAAAGTCAAAACACATTCAAACAAAGCTATTTGAATCAAATGAAAGTCAAACACATTTAAACAAAGCTATTTGAATCAAATGAGAGTCAAATACATTCAAACAAAGCTAATTAAATCAAATAAAAGTAAAATACATTCTACAAAGCTAATTAAATCAAATGAAAGTCAAACACATTCAAACAAAGGTAATTGTATTAACTGAAAGTCAAATACATTCAACAAAGCGAATTGAATCAAATGAAAGTAAAACACATTCAAACAAAGCTAATTGAATCAAATGAAAGTCAAACACATTCAAACAAAGATTTCGTATTAAATGAAAGTCAAATACATTCTACAAAGCTAATTGAATCAAATGAAAATAAAAAACATTCAAAAAAAGCTATTTGAATCAAATGAGAGTCAAATAAATTTAAACAAAGCTAATTAAATCAAATAAAAGTAAAATACATTCTACAAAGCTAATTGAATCAAATGAAAGTCAAACACATTCAAACAAAGCCTTTTAAATCAAATGAAAGTCAAACACATTCAAAAAAAGCTTTTAAATTTAAATGAAAGTCAAACACATTTCAAACAAAGCTATATAAATCAAATGAAAGTGAAATGCATTCTACAAAGCAAATTGAATTAAATGAAATTCAAACACAGTCAAACAAAGCTATTTGAATCAAATGACAGTAAAATACATTCTACAAAGCTAATTGAATCAATTGAAAGTCAAAACACATTCAAACAAAGCTATTTGAATCAAATGAAAGTCAAATACATTCTACAAAGCTAATTGAATCAAATGAAAGTCAAACACATTCAAACAAAGCTAATTGAATCAAATGAAAGTCAAATACATTCAACAAAGCTAATTGAATCAAATGAAAGTCAAACACATTCAAACAGAGCTAATTGAATCAAATGAAAGTCAAGCACATTCAAACAAAGCTATTTTAATCGAAAGTCAATTACATTCTACAAAGCTAATTGAATTAAATGAAAGTCAAACACATTCAGACAAAGCTATTTGAATCAAATGAAAGTCAAACACATTCAAACAAAGCTATTTGAATCAAATGAGAGTCAAATACATTAAAACAAAGCTAATTAAATCAAATAAAAGTCTAATACATTCTACAAAGCTAATTGAATTAAATTAAAGTCAAACAAATTCAAACAAAGCTAATTGAATCAAATGAAAGTACAACACATTCAAACAAAGATTTCGAATCAAATGAAAGTCAAATACATTCTACAAAGCTAATTGAATCAAATGAAAGTCAAACACATTCAAATAAAGCTATTTCAGTCAAATGAAAGTCAAATACATTCTACAAAGCTAATTGAATCAAATGAAAGTCAAACACATTCAAACAATGCTATTTGAATCAAATGAGAGTCAAATAAATTTAAACAAAGCTAATTAAATCAAATAAAAGTAAAATACATTCTACAAAGCTAATTGAATCAAATGAAAGTCAAACACATTCAAACAAAGCCTTTTAAATCAAATGAAAGTCAAACACATTCAAAAAAAGCTTTTAAATTTAAATGAAAGTCAAACACATTCAAACAAAGCTATATAAATCAAATGAAAGTGAATTGCATTCTACAAAGCAAATTGAATTAAATGAAATTCAAACACATTCAAACAAAGCTATTTGAATCAAATTAGTGTCAAATACATTCTACAAAGCTAATTGAATCAAATGAAAGTCAAACACATTCAAACAAAGCTATTTGAATCAAATGAAAGTCAAATACGTTTTACATAGCTAACTGTATCAAATGAAAGTCAAACGCAATCAAATAAAGCTATTTGAGTCAAATGAAAGTCAAACACATTCAAACAAAATTGTTTAAATTAAATGAAAATAAAATGTATTTTACAAATCTATTTGAATCAAATGAGAGTCAAATACATTCAAACAAAGCAAATTAAATCAAATAAAAGTCAAATACATTCTACAAAGCTAATAGAATCAAATGAAAGTGAAACACATTTAAACAAAGGTATTGGAATCAAATAAAAGTCAATTACATTCTACAAAGCAAATTGAATCAAATGAAAGTCAAACACATTTAAACAAAGCTATTTGAGTTAAATGAAAGACAAACACATTCAAACAAAGCTATTTGATTCAAATGAGAGTCAAATACATTCAAACAAAGCTAATTAAATCAAATAAAAGTAAAATACATTCTACAAAGCTAATTGAATCAAATGAAAGTCAAAGACATTCAAACAAAGCTAATTGTATTAACTGAAAGTCAAATACATTCAACAAAGCGAATTGAATCAAAAGAAAGTAAAACACATTCAAACAAAGCTAATTGAATCAAATGAAAGTCAAACACATTCAAACAAAGATTTCGTATCAAATGAAAGTCAAATACATTCAACAAAGCTAATTGAATTAAATGAAAGTCAAAACACATTCAAAACAAAGCTACTTGAATCAAATGAAATCAAGCACATTCAAACAAAGCTATTTTAATCGAAAGTCAATTACATTCTACAAAGCTAATTGAATCAAATGAAAGTCAAACACATTCAGACAAAGCTATTTGAATCAAATGAAAGTCAAACACATTCAAACAAAGCTATTTGAATCAAATGAGAGTCAAATACATTTAAAACAAAGCTAATTAAATCAAATAAAAGTCTAATACATTCTACAAAGCTAATTGAATTAAATTAAAGTCAAACAAATTCAAACAAATCTAATTGAATCAAATGAAAGTCAAACACATTCAAATAAAGATTTCGAATCAAATGAAAGTCAAATACATTCTACAAAGCTAATTGAATCAAATGAAAGTCAAACACATTCAAATAAAGCTATTTCAATCAAATGAAAGTCAAATACATTCTACAAAGCTAATTGAATCAAATGAAAGTCAAACACATTCAAACAAAGCTATTTGAATCAAATGAGAGTCAAATAAATTTAAACAAAGCTAATTAAATCAAATAAAAGTAAAATACATTCTACAAAGCTAATTGAATCAAATGAAAGTCAAACACATTCAAACAAAGCCTATTAAATCAAATGAAAGTCAAACACATTCAAAAAAAGCTTTTAAATTTAAATGAAAGTCAAACACATTCAAACAAAGCTATATAAATCAAATGAAAGTGAAATGCATTCTACAAAGCAAATTGAATTAAATGAAATTCAAACACATTCAAACAAAGCTATTTGAATCAAATGACGGTGAAATACATTCTACAAAGCTAATTGAATCAATTGAAAGTCAAACACATTCAAACAAAGCTATTTGAATCAAATGAAAGTCAAATACATTCTACAAAGCTAATTGAATCAAATGAAAGTCAAACACATTCAAACAAAGCTAATTGAATCAAATGAAAGTCAAACACATTCAAACAAAGCTATTTTAATTAAATAAATGCCAAATACATTCTACAAAGCTAATTGAATCAAATGAAAGTCAAACACATTCAAACAAAGCTATTTGAAGAAAATAAAGTCAAATACATTCTACAAAGCAAATTGAAACAAATGAAAGTCAAACACAGTCAAACAAAGTTATTTGACTCAAATGAAAGTCAAATACATTCTACAAAGCTAATTGAATCAAATGAAAGTCAAACACATTCAAACAAAGCTATTTGAATCAAATGAAAGTCAAATACGTTTTACAAAGCTAACTGTATCAAATGAAAGTCAAATGCAATCAAATAAAAAGTCAAATGTCAAACACATTCAAACAAAATTGTTTAAATTAAATGAAAATAAAATGTATTTTACTAATCTATTTGAATCAAATGAGAGTCAAATACATTCAAACAAAGCAAATTAAATCAAATAAAAGTCAAATACATTCTACAAAGCTAATTGAATCAAACGAAAGTGAAACACATTTAAACAAAGGTATTGGAATCAAATAAAAGTCAATTACATTCTACAAAGCAAATTGAATCAAATTAAAGTCAAACACATTCAAACAAAGCTATTTGAATCAAATGAAAGTCAAACACATTTAAACAAAGCTATTTGAATCAAATGAGAGTCAAAATACATTCAAACAAAGCTAATTAAATCAAATAAAAGTAAAATACATTCTACAAAGCTAATTAAATCAAATGAAAGTCAAACACATTCAAACAAAGGTAATTGTATTAACTGAAAGTCAAATACATTCAACAAAGCGAATTGAATCAAATGAAAGTAAAACACATTCAAACAAAGCTAATTGAATCAAATGAAAGTCAAACACATTCAAACAAAGATTTCGTATTAAATGAAAGTCAAATACATTCTACAAAGCTAATTGAATCAAATGAAAATAAAAAACATTCAAAAAAAGCTATTTGAATCAAATGAGAGTCAAATAAATTTAAACAAAGCTAATTAAATCAAATAAAAGTAAAATACATTCTACAAAGCTAATTGAATCAAATGAAAGTCAAACACATTCAAACAAAGCCCTTTTAAATCAAATGAAAGTCAAACACATTCAAAAAAAGCTTTTAAATTTAAATGAAAGTCAAACACATTCAAACAAAGCTATATAAATCAAATGAAAGTGAAATGTATTCTACAAAGCAAATTGAATTAAATGAAATTCAAACACAGTCAAACAAAGCTATTTGAATCAAATGACAATAAAATACATTCTACAACGCTAATTGAATCAATTGAAAGTCAAACACATTCAAACAAAGCTATTTGAATCAAATGAAAGTCAAATACATTCTACAAAGCTAATTGAATCAAATGAAAGTCAAACACATTCAAACAAAGCTAATTGAATCAAATGAAAGTCAAATACATTCAACAAAGCTAATTGAATCAAATGAAAGTCAAACACATTCAAACAAAGCTAATTGAATCAAATGAAAGTCAAGCACATTCAAACAAAGCTATTTTAATCGAAAGTCAATTACATTCTACAAAGCTAATTGAATTAAATGAAAGTCAAACACATTCAGACAAAGCTATTTGAATCAAATGAAAGTCAAACACATTCAAACAAAGCTATTTGAATCAAATGAGAGTTCAAATACATTAAAACAAAGCTAATTAAATCAAATAAAAGTCTAATACATTCTACAAAGCTAATTGAATTAAATTAAAGTCAAACAAATTCAAACAAAGCTAATTGAATCAAATTGAAAGTCAAACACATTCAAATAAAGATTTCGAATCAAATGAAAGTCAAATACATTCTACAAAGCTAATTGAATCAAATGAAAGTCAAACACATTCAAATAAAGCTATTTCAATCAAATGAAAGTCAAATACATTCTACAAAGCTAATTGAATCAAATGAAAGTCAAACACATTCAAACAATGCTATTTGAATCAAATGAGAGTCAAATAAATTTAAACAAGCTAATTAAATCAAATAAAAGTAAAATACATTCTACAAAGCTAATTGAATCAAATGAAAGTCAAACACATTCAAACAAAGCCTTTTAAATCAAATGAAAGTCAAACACATTCAAAAAAAGCTTTTAAATTTAAATGAAAGTCAAACACATTCAAACAAAGCTATATAAATCAAATGAAAGTGAATTGCATTCTACAAAGCAAATTGAATTAAATGAAATTCAAACACATTCAAACAAAGCTATTTGAATCAAATTAGTGTCAAATACATTCTACAAAGCTAATTGAATCAAATGAAAGTCAAACACATTCAAACCAAGCTATTTGAATCAAATGAAAGTCAAATACGTTTTACAAAGCTAACTGTATCAAATGAAAGTCAAACGCAATCAAATAAAGCTATTTGAGTCAAATGAAAGTCAAACACATTCAAACAAAATTGTTTAAATTAAATGAAAATAAAATGTATTTTACAAATCTATTTGAATCAAATGAGAGTCAAATACATTCAAACAAAGCAAATTAAATCAAATAAAAGTCAAATACATTCTACAAAGCTAATAGAATCAAATGAAAGTGAAACACATTTAAACAAAGGTATTGGAATCAAATAAAAGTCAATTACATTCTACAAAGCAAATTGAATCAAATGAAAGTCAAACACATTCAAACAAAGCTATTTGATTCAAATGAGAGTCAAATACATTCAACAAAGCTAATTTAAATCAAATTAAAAGTAAAATACATTCTACAAAGCTAATTGAATCAAATGAAAGTCAAAGACATTCAAACAAAGCTAATTGTATTAACTGAAAGTCAAATACATTCAACAAAGCGAATTGAATCAAATGAAAGTAAACACATTCAAACAAAGCAATTGAATCAAATGAAAGTCAAACACATTCAAACAAAGAATCAAATGAAAGTCAAATACATTCAACAAAGCTAATTGAATCAAATGAAAGTCAAACACATTCAAACAAAGCTACTTGAATCAAATGAAAGTCAAGCACATTCAAACAAAGCTATTTTAATC